>NC_065451.1:114462558-114764240 GCF_917563875.1 Diabrotica virgifera virgifera | reverse complement strand
AGATCCAAATATTTCATTGTTGTTATTTAAAAATAATATAAGAGCTATATTCGACTACGTATCAATATTATACAGTGACGCATCACAGTGTCATTTAAGTAAAATAGACAAAATCATTAATAAATCCCTTAGATTGTGTATAGGAGCCCTAAGAAGTACACCGATAAATAATCTACAAGTTGAATGCTGTGAAATACCGATGGATATAAGACGAAAAAAACTTGGCATCAGCCTTTTAGTTAGATTGTATGAAAAAAAGGCAATTTTAATTTCCAAAATACATCAACTGTTTTTAGCAGACTTGACGGAAAAATATTGGATAAAAAAGAAAACTCTAAATATAGTAGATTTATATTCAAAAATGATAATATATGATAAACAACTTTATAAATATGACATACACCCAAATTATAATATCGACTTTAATACTATGGAACAAGTTCAGGTATGCTTTTTAAGGGACTATAGCAATTTGCCTCTATCTTTAAGAAAATTAGTGTTTATCTCAGACAGTTCACAAATGTTCAAAGATTGTTTTATGCTATATACAGATGCATCAAAAAATATTGAAGGTGTGGGGTGTGCCTATTGGGATAGCAGTAATAAAATTAGTAAAATGTTTAAACTAAATTCTATTATGAGTATATACACAGCTGAATTAATAGCGATAATGGAAGCACTAAAATATTTATCTAATATAAATCATTCAAAGTTTATAATTTTTAGTGACAGTAAAAGTTCTCTTAGTAAAATTAGTGCTATAAATCCTAAATCAAAAGTGAACTACATTGAATTATATATCATAAATAAAATTATAGAACTTCAGCAACAAGGAAAGTCTGTTAAATTGGCATGGGTTAAAAGCCACTGTGGAATAACTGGAAATGAAATGGTAGATGAATTGGCTAAAAACGCGGTGACACAAGGAGTATTAACCCATTATCTTTGTACGCCAAAAGATATTGAATCAAATTTATTCAAAGAGATTAAGAAAGAATGGAAAGAAAGGTATATTGATGAAAACGCAAATACAGGAAACCACTACAGATCCATCAGAAACTATATAACGGATAAACCTTGGTTTTCTAAAATGGAGTCGACAAAAGATATGACAAGAACCATATGCAGAATGAGATTTGACCACTGTCTTACTCCATCATATTTATTTAAAATTAATATAGCTGATAGTCCACAATGTATTTGTGGACAGTTGGGCAATCTACAACACAAAATTTTGACATGTTCTCTTATCTCTAATAAAGTTAATATGTTTTTAAATTCACTGTATTCTTTGACTGATGTCCACCATCCCGTTAATTTAAATTATTTATTAACATTAGAAAATAGTGAGTTGGTATACCGACTATTGTATAAACATATTTTAGATATTAAGCTTAAATTGTAATTGTAAAATATAGAGTAAGTATTTCTTGTAAATTGTTATATGTTAAAAGATAAAGAAAAGAAAAGAAAAAAAAGAAAAAGAAAAGAAATATAAAAAAAAATAAAAAAAGAATAAAAAAAAACAAAAAAAAAGAAAAAAAAAATATAAAAAAGATATATAAAAAAAAATAGAAAAAATATATAATAATTAAAAAAATATAAAAAAAATATGTAGATAAAAATGAATGACGAACTTGGAAAGTCCATAGTAAAATAGCTTTCGAATGAAGTAGAGGACTAAAGAAGAATGTTGCAGTTTTTGCTGTGGAACTCTGAGAACATCATTTAGAAAAAAATAAATAAAAAAAAAATATATAAAAAATTATAAAAAAAAAAATACAAAAATAATTATTTATTAGTAGAATTGTTTATTATATTAGTATTAGTTTTAGGATAAGATACGAAAAAATGACTAATAAAATAAAAAATAGTAAAATTGGCGAATGGATTTAGTGTCCGCAGTCATATAAACCCAAACAAACAACAATCTTAACCCTTACAAAGTATTCGAACTTCTATTAGTAGTTTCTACATCTACATACAGTTGAGTCCGTGAGTCTTTACCCGTGCGTCATTAATACCTGGCGACATAAAACACATACTTTTTATCTAGCATCATTCTCTTCCATGCATGAAACTCATGACAAACCAGCTGCCGTTTGTTATTAAGTAACAACACATGTTATTTTTATGAACCATCTAGACTCAGTGCATTGAAAAGAGATAGGTACAAAAAAAGACGATTCGGTATGTTTTCATATTTTAAGCACAATTTCTTTGACGTTTCTGATTTGTTTAATTTTGTGGCTGTCAGTCAGTTGAACTTTTTGCGGTTTTTGTCGAATTTTTGCGTTTTGAAGTTTCTTTATATTACACAAACAGTTGTTTTCACAACTAATTTTATATTGGGCTTTGAAATTTTAAGGTAAATAATTATATTTAGGCAATTAATATTTAAAACATACAAAGCTAACGTCATTCACACAGTAAAGAAATGACTGTGTTTAGATTTCCGTCAAAGTGAATAAAATAACAAAAATAAAATAAAAATAAAATATGTTATTGGATTTTTTTATAAATTGTTTATTTATTTATTAATCAATAATAATAAAAGAATTTATTAAGCTACTTCAAATGTAGCTGTAATTCGGCGCAAAAATTTTGAAGCAAAACTTACATTTGACATTCTATATATTTGATAACGTCAAATTTTATAATAAAACCCGTAATCGGAACAGTAGCCACTTTCGGTCAGTTGTTGTTGCGTGAAATAGATTTCCGACTTATTTCGTATGCTTTAAGTGATGACGCACGGGTAAAGACTCGCGGACTCAACTGTACGTATAATCTCGTACGTCCATTATAAAAACTAATTCGAATACTTTGGAAGCGTTAAGATATTTTAATTTTTGCAGCAAAACGGCGCCTCGTATGAAAAAATGATAAGATAGTTTTTTTATCGCAAATTGAATGAGGAATTTAAAAATGATTGTTAATTTGAAATATGTCAGTGGCGTACTATCTTTTTTTCTTTGAAAAGTTCAGACCATTACCCCTAAGCGCGCCAATGATGAATATCAAATCCTTAATTGTATGTCAAAACATGCACAATAACTACCTCTTAAAACCCGCCAAGTTTTATTATAATGTTGCCAGTAGTTTCGGCAAAATCGTTAAAAATGTGTAAAATTTTGTTTTCTTCAACGCCCTGTATCTTGAAAATGGATGGTGTTACAAAAAATTTTTATTAAGCAAACCCCAATTATTTTTAAATTTTTTACCTGCTCCAGTGACGGTGTTACCTTTTTTGAAAAATATGTATAAAATTATATCAAAAAACGAAAAAAAAAACCGAAAAATGCGGTTTTTTATTTTTTAAGGTGCGTTTCACCAATTTTAAAATTTTTTAAAAATTCAGGGTGAAATATTATGCAAAAATACACGTTATATATTTTTTTCGTGAAAACGAATGTTTTAGTTATTTTTTTATACTCATTTAAAATTTTAAAATCGTTCTAAAATTTAAATTTCCCGCCAAAAATTAAAAAAAAAAATTTCCGCACAGAACTTTTTAAATCGCACAAATTTTTTATTTAAAGTTTTTCGCTAGTTCTCGATGCGGCTGAGATAAAAAATAAAAACATAAAAAGCCTAATTAGGCTCTAGGTGGGTCACATGACCACCTAGGGGGCTAAAAATTTCAGAAAGTTAGTTTCACTATATATGCTAAACGGTGACCTATATGGAATTTGAATCGAGTTGGGGGCACTTTTCATCATCTTACCCGGCTAGGCCCTTTCATGTCAATCCAATGGCGTTTTGCAATAGTTTACCGTGAGCAAATGGACTATATAGTAAAACCCTGCAGGATATGTTTTTATTGCCCAATAACGTATTTGCTGGGAATCATGTCAATTACAGTTCAAATTAATACGGAAATCGTATTACTACTACTCAGGCGTATGAATGATTCTGGCTTTAAAAGCTTTTTATGTTAATTGGATGTATTTCAAACTTTACAAGGTTGATGTTTATAATTTAATTTACAGACGATTTTTAGTTGTATTAAATGTATTAACTACAAAACAGCTTTAACTGCATTAATTAAAACATTATTTATAGTCGGAATTAAATCGTGTTGTCCCATTTTAGTCTTTTATGCCCAGTTGCACCAACAGACTGTAAAACAACTGAATTTCTAACCGTCAATTCGACGATTTAAATCAATGATCAATGATTACTTTTCAAACGAGTTGCACCATTCTAAAAACCTGTTGGTTTACAAACCGACAATGTATAAGTGGCCACATCGTATCAGTACAGAGTATTCCATTCGAATCCGGGTTTGGTCTGTCAAAGATGATTGTCAAAGTAAGTTTTGTAAGGTTTGTTATGAAATTGAATTGTCAAAATAAAAACAGTCGATTATTTAAATACCCGCAGAAAATGGGCTGGTTACTTTTGACAGTTCAAAAACTGTCGGTTCCAATTGAGTAATGGTAGGGGATCCCAAGCGGGGATTTTTGCAGTTACTCGAGCGCGTCAGATTATCATATGGGGAGAAACCTGGTACCCTGCAGATGCACCTCTACCATATATTGGCTCTTAACACAAAGGACTTCGTTAACGGGGGCCCGAAAAAAAAATCTCTCCTTAAAAAAACTCGAAATTGTCAGATTAAGATAAGGTAAGGTAAGTACATGCAATAAACGAGTGTATATTTAAAAAATCTGACGATTTGAGCCAGGCGTAAGGAAATGGGCGATTCCCAAAGTTTCACAAGAAAAATGCGAATATTTCACGGAATGAATGACAGATCGAAAAACTAAAAAATATGTGCTCCATATTTTTTAAACATCTATCGAATGATACCAAACACGACTTCCCACGGAGAGGGGTGGGGGGTAAATTTAATATTTTAAATACGAATTCCGCGATATTTCGCGAAATTAACATCAGATCGAAAAAATATCTATCGAATGGCACCAAACACGACCCCCCACGGAGGTTGGGTGGGGGGTTACTTTAAAATCTTAAATAGGATCCCCCTTTGTTATTGCAGATTTGGATTCCTTACGTAAAAATAAGTAACTTTTATTCAAAACATTTTTTCGAATTATGGATAGATGGCGTTATAATCGGAAAAAATGATTGTTGGAAATGGACAATTAAATTAAAAATGGACAAGTCCCCACTAAAATGGAAAACTTTACTTAACTTTTTTGGTTTTAGGACCTACTCTTCACAACTCAATAGGTCCCCATAACGCTCAAGTGACTGCACATTTAACATACTTTGCTCCCCTACTATAATGGTTGGTGCAACATATTTTAAAACAAACGGACAATCCGAATTAGGGAGCGGATTTTATGCTAAATGTATATTGCTTGCATATTTCGCATATTTGAGAAATATACCAAATTTTGCATATTTTTAAAGAAACGTGCATATTATGTGTCTATTATTTAAAAACATTTTTGTCCAAACGAAAAAATTCAAAAATTCCCTCTTCCGACCCGGAATATCCCTGAACGTGTTCAGTGGATGAACGAAACATGGGGATATTCCGCGCAGTCTAAAAAGGATGTCTGGAGATATCTTACGTGTTAAAAAAGCCTATTATGCTTGCCTAGAAGTGGCAGGCACATAGCAGGAAGTCTGTATCTGAAGTTTGAATAACTGAACCCAAAGCACCTGCCTAAAAGCGGCAAACGCTTGTGGAATAGGTCCTGGCTCAAAAGTTTCACCAGAGCAGCGGAGAAACGTAGCTAGAGGTATTATCGTATCTATGGTCCTGGATCAGGGATTCCTCTCAAGAGGGAGAAAAAATTGTCTTTAGAAAAGAGAATTAAGGTGTTGGAAATTTGTATTGGACCACCATAATAATTTTTTTAAATATATTTTTATATATATTTCATATACGCTTATATACATATACATACACATACACACATACATACACATGTATATATATATTTTTTTATATTTTTACATTTTTATACCTTTTGTAACGGCCTGGAGTGACCCACCTCAGCCATTTTGCTCCAGCCTTTCCATTAGGGACTTACGCTTCATTATTTTTGTTATACTATCAATAATGGTTTCAAAGTTGCTCTTACTGCTAGTCGCTATTCGCAGAAAATTATCAGGTCCAATGTCGCCTAGCCTATTTCGCAGGGTGCCCTGCTCACGGGCGAAAACATTGTATCTGAAAATACAATGTTCTGCATCCTCCCTCACGTGGCAGGTTTGACACGTGTCATCGTTTGATTTCCTGATTGCGAAAGTGAATGCTCTGAAGGATCCATGTCCTGTTAAAAATTGTGTAAAATAATAATTGACACGCTTAAACTTGCAGTCGTACCACGTCCCAATATCTGGGATCAGTCTCTTAGTCCACTGGGCTTTCGTGTGCTCTGCCTCCCATTCTCTTTGGCAATCTTCTATGATCCGCTCGCGTGCGATTGACCTTACTTCCGGTACGTGACCATTACCGTTTTCGTATAATAATTGGCGTTCCTTGGCTAATAGGTGAATGGGGGGAGGCGCGCCCGCTATCACCTGCAGGGCCTTGGTAGAAGTAGTTTTATATGCACTAGTGACTTTCAACAGAGGTTTACGCTGCGCTCTTGTTATCATATCCCTGTACTTTAGGTATCTTAGTACCCCGAACCAGACTGGGATTCCGTAAAGAAGGGTAGATTGAACGATATGTAGGTGTCCTAGTTTGGCGCCTAGACTAATGTCCAGTTGCACCAACAAATAAACGATTTATTTTTTGATTCGGATTAAGGAGCGGATTTATATGCGAGCAATTTTGATGAAATATGCGCATACATATGCAGTAAAAAATTACGAAATATGCGCAAGATATGCACAATAATTTCAAAAAAGCGCATTTTGGGAAGCCACATATTTATCTACAATAAAATAAATGTATCGATTTTCCACTATGTTCTTGATTTTTTTATGGTATCGTTGTAAATTTGAAGTGTGATTTTTTCTCAATGTACTTTCATCGGGAAGACTTTTCTTTGAATACGTTTCCAAAAAACTTTTAAACATAGGATTTTCCAATTTTTTCAAAGGTATATTTGCACAAGTCATCGCCTCGCATAAATCCAAATTAAATTTATATTGGTCATTGGATGAAGTAATCAACGATTGTTTACTATCAATGGGTAACTAACTGATCAACTTTCGATTCGGTCACCTTCTTCACCGTCACCGAAAATTTTCGCAAAGTGGTAAGTATCTACGACAATAACATATACTTTTTCGAATTGTTTAAACTTAAAATGTTGAGGAAGCAGCCAAATAATATTTATTAAAGAAAAAAGAGGAAGAAAGCAATTTTAAAACTCACCATTTAAAACAGTAGTATGCTGTGCAGAATAATTTTCCATTGGTGTACAGAAGCTAGAGATAGGTTCGGATTCGGAAATAAACCAGGCTAGAATCTTTCGGCATATTGCAAGTATGCCGCAAACAGAAATACGTTTACACAAAAACTGAACATTCCCATTGACCGACTAAAGGTGACTAATTTTAGTGATATACGGAATCTGATTTAAATCATATTTAAATTTAAGTTACAGAATCGTAAAACAATGTTTAGAGGTGTAAATATTCTCTTAACAATAGGGTATTTAACATTCTACTATCATTTTATGACGTCGTACTATACGCACTTTGTGGGTAAAGATCGGGTGTTTTTTAAGAAAAACCGAAAATTAAAAAATTTTTGAATTTTTTCGTTTGGACAAAAATGTTTTTAAATAATAGACACATAATATGCACGTTTCTTTAAAAATATGCAAAATTTGGTATATTTCTCAAATATGCGAAATATGCAAGCAATATACATTTAGCATAAAATCCGCTCCCTAATTCGGATTGTCCGTTTGTTTTAAAATATGTTGCACCAACCATTATAGTAGGGGAGCAAAGTATGTTAAATGTGCAGTCACTTGAGCGTTATGGGGACCTATTGAGTTGTGAAGAGTAGGTCCTAAAACCAAAAAAGTTAAGTAAAGTTTTCCATTTTAGTGGGGACTTGTCCATTTTTAATTTAATTGTCCATTTCCAACAATCATTTTTTCCGATTATAACGCCATCTATCCATAATTCGAAAAAATGTTTTGAATAAAAGTTACTTATTTTTACGTAAGGAATCCAAATCTGCAATAACAAAGGGGGATCCTATTTAAGATTTTAAAGTAACCCCCCACCCAACCTCCGTGGGGGGTCGTGTTTGGTGCCATTCGATAGATATTTTTTCGATCTGATGTTAATTTCGCGAAATATCGCGGAATTCGTATTTAAAATATTAAATTTACCCCCCACCCCTCTCCGTGGGAAGTCGTGTTTGGTATCATTCGATAGATGTTTAAAAAATATGGAGCACATATTTTTTAGTTTTTCGATCTGTCATTCATTCCGTGAAATATTCGCATTTTTCTTGTGAAACTTTGGGAATCGCCCATTTCCTTACGCCTGGCTCAAATCGTCAGATTTTTTAAATATACACTCGTTTATTGCATGTACTTACCTTACCTTATCTTAATCTGACAATTTCGAGTTTTTTTAAGGAGAGATTTTTTTTTCGGGCCCCCGTTAACGAAGTCCTTTGTGTTAAGAGCCAATATATGGTAGAGGTGCATCTGCAGGGTACCAGGTTTCTCCCCATATGATAATCTGACGCGCTCGAGTAACTGCAAAAATCCCCGCTTGGGATCCCCTACCATTACTCAATTGGAACCGACAGTTTTTGAACTGTCAAAAGTAACCAGCCCATTTTCTGCGGGTATTTAAATAATCGACTGTTTTTATTTTGACAATTCAATTTCATAACAAACCTTACAAAACTTACTTTGACAATCATCTTTGACAGACCAAACCCGGATTCGAATGGAATACTCTGTACTGATACGATGTGGCCACTTATACATTGTCGGTTTGTAAACCAACAGGTTTTTAGAATGGTGCAACTCGTTTGAAAAGTAATCATTGATCATTGATTTAAATCGTCGAATTGACGGTTAGAAATTCAGTTGTTTTACAGTCTGTTGGTGCAACTGGGCATAAAAGACTAAAATGGGACAACACGATTTAATTCCGACTATAAATAATGTTTTAATTAATGCAGTTAAAGCTGTTTTGTAGTTAATACATTTAATACAACTAAAAATCGTCTGTAAATTAAATTATAAACATCAACCTTGTAAAGTTTGAAATACATCCAATTAACATAAAAAGCTTTTAAAGCCAGAATCATTCATACGCCTGAGTAGTAGTAATACGATTTCCGTATTAATTTGAACTGTAATTGACATGATTCCCAGCAAATACGTTATTGGGCAATAAAAACATATCCTGCAGGGTTTTACTATATAGTCCATTTGCTCACGGTAAACTATTGCAAAACGCCATTGGATTGACATGAAAGGGCCTAGCCGGGTAAGATGATGAAAAGTGCCCCCAACTCGATTCAAATTCCATATAGGTCACCGTTTAGCATATATAGTGAAACTAACTTTCTGAAATTTTTAGCCCCCTAGGTGGTCATGTGACCCACCTAGAGCCTAATTAGGCTTTTTATGTTTTTATTTTTTATCTCAGCCGCATCGAGAACTAGCGAAAAACTTTAAATAAAAAATTTGTGCGATTTAAAAAGTTCTGTGCGGAAATTTTTTTTTTTAATTTTTGGCGGGAAATTTAAATTTTAGAACGATTTTAAAATTTTAAATGAGTATAAAAAAATAACTAAAACATTCGTTTTCACGAAAAAAATATATAACGTGTATTTTTGCATAATATTTCACCCTGAATTTTTAAAAAATTTTAAAATTGGTGAAACGCACCTTAAAAAATAAAAAACCGCATTTTTCGGTTTTTTTTTCGTTTTTTGATAATTTTATACATATTTTTCAAAAAAGGTAACACCGTCACTGGAGCAGGTAAAAAATTTAAAAATAATTGGGGTTTGCTTAATAAAAATTTTTTGTAACACCATCCATTTTCAAGATACAGGGCGTTGAAGAAAACAAAATTTTACACATTTTTAACGATTTTGCCGAAACTACTGGCAACATTATAATAAAACTTGGCGGGTTTTAAGAGGTAGTTATTGTGCATGTTTTGACATACAATTAAGGATTTGATATTCATCATTGGCGCGCTTAGGGGTAATGGTCTGAACTTTTCAAAGAAAAAAAGATAGTACGCCACTGACATATTTCAAATTAACAATCATTTTTAAATTCCTCATTCAATTTGCGATAAAAAAACTATCTTATCATTTTTTCATACGAGGCGCCGTTTTGCTGCAAAAATTAAAATATCTTAACGCTTCCAAAGTATTCGAATTAGTTTTTATAATGGACGTACGAGATTATACGTACAGTTGAGTCCGCGAGTCTTTACCCGTGCGTCATCACTTAAAGCATACGAAATAAGTCGGAAATCTATTTCACGCAACAACAACTGACCGAAAGTGGCTACTGTTCCGATTACGGGTTTTATTATAAAATTTGACGTTATCAAATATATAGAATGTCAAATGTAAGTTTTGCTTCAAAATTTTTGCGCCGAATTACAGCTACATTTGAAGTAGCTTAATAAATTCTTTTATTATTATTGATTAATAAATAAATAAACAATTTATAAAAAAATCCAATAACATATTTTATTTTTATTTTATTTTTGTTATTTTATTCACTTTGACGGAAATCTAAACACAGTCATTTCTTTACTGTGTGAATGACGTTAGCTTTGTATGTTTTAAATATTAATTGCCTAAATATAATTATTTACCTTAAAATTTCAAAGCCCAATATAAAATTAGTTGTGAAAACAACTGTTTGTGTAATATAAAGAAACTTCAAAACGCAAAAATTCGACAAAAACCGCAAAAAGTTCAACTGACTGACAGCCACAAAATTAAACAAATCAGAAACGTCAAAGAAATTGTGCTTAAAATATGAAAACATACCGAATCGTCTTTTTTTGTACCTATCTCTTTTCAATGCACTGAGTCTAGATGGTTCATAAAAATAACATGTGTTGTTACTTAATAACAAACGGCAGCTGGTTTGTCATGAGTTTCATGCATGGAAGAGAATGATGCTAGATAAAAAGTATGTGTTTTATGTCGCCAGGTATTAATGACGCACGGGTAAAGACTCACGGACTCAACTGTATGTAGATGTAGAAACTACTAATAGAAGTTCGAATACTTTGTAAGGGTTAAGATTGTTGTTTGTTTGGGTTTATATGACTGCGGACACTAAATCCATTCGCCAATTTTACTATTTTTTATTTTATTAGTCATTTTTTCGTATCTTATCCTAAAACTAATACTAATATAATAAACAATTCTACTAATAAATAATTATTTTTGTATTTTTTTTTTATAATTTTTTATATATTTTTTTTTTATTTATTTTTTTCTAAATGATGTTCTCAGAGTTCCACAGCAAAAACTGCAACATTCTTCTTTAGCCCTCTACTTCATTCGAAAGCTATTTTACTATGGACTGTCCAAGTTCGTCATTCATTTTTATCTACATATTTTTTTTATATTTTTTTAATTATTATATATTTTTTCTATTTTTTTTTATATATCTTTTTTATATTTTTTTTTTCTTTTTTTTTTGTTTTTTTTTTTATTCTTTTTTTATTTTTTTTTATATTTCTTTTCTTTTTCTTTTTTTTCTTTTCTTTTCTTTATCTTTTAACATATAACAATTTACAAGAAATACTTACTCTATATTTTACAATTACAATTTAAGCTTAATATCTAAAATATGTTTATACAATAGTCGGTATACCAACTCACTATTTTCTAATGTTAATAAATAATTTAAATTAACGGGATGGTGGACATCAGTCAAAGAATACAGTGAATTTAAAAACATATTAACTTTATTAGAGATAAGAGAACATGTCAAAATTTTGTGTTGTAGATTGCCCAACTGTCCACAAATACATTGTGGACTATCAGCTATATTAATTTTAAATAAATATGATGGAGTAAGACAGTGGTCAAATCTCATTCTGCATATGGTTCTTGTCATATCTTTTGTCGACTCCATTTTAGAAAACCAAGGTTTATCCGTTATATAGTTTCTGATGGATCTGTAGTGGTTTCCTGTATTTGCGTTTTCATCAATATACCTTTCTTTCCATTCTTTCTTAATCTCTTTGAATAAATTTGATTCAATATCTTTTGGCGTACAAAGATAATGGGTTAATACTCCTTGTGTCACCGCGTTTTTAGCCAATTCATCTACCATTTCATTTCCAGTTATTCCACAGTGGCTTTTAACCCATGCCAATTTAACAGACTTTCCTTGTTGCTGAAGTTCTATAATTTTATTTATGATATATAATTCAATGTAGTTCACTTTTGATTTAGGATTTATAGCACTAATTTTACTAAGAGAACTTTTACTGTCACTAAAAATTATAAACTTTGAATGATTTATATTAGATAAATATTTTAGTGCTTCCATTATCGCTATTAATTCAGCTGTGTATATACTCATAATAGAATTTAGTTTAAACATTTTACTAATTTTATTACTGCTATCCCAATAGGCACACCCCACACCTTCAATATTTTTTGATGCATCTGTATATAGCATAAAACAATCTTTGAACATTTGTGAACTGTCTGAGATAAACACTAATTTTCTTAAAGATAGAGGCAAATTGCTATAGTCCCTTAAAAAGCATACCTGAACTTGTTCCATAGTATTAAAGTCGATATTATAATTTGGGTGTATGTCATATTTATAAAGTTGTTTATCATATATTATCATTTTTGAATATAAATCTACTATATTTAGAGTTTTCTTTTTTATCCAATATTTTTCCGTCAAGTCTGCTAAAAACAGTTGATGTATTTTGGAAATTAAAATTGCCTTTTTTTCATACAATCTAACTAAAAGGCTGATGCCAAGTTTTTTTCGTCTTATATCCATCGGTATTTCACAGCATTCAACTTGTAGATTATTTATCGGTGTACTTCTTAGGGCTCCTATACACAATCTAAGGGATTTATTAATGATTTTGTCTATTTTACTTAAATGACACTGTGATGCGTCACTGTATAATATTGATACGTAGTCGAATATAGCTCTTATATTATTTTTAAATAACAACAATGAAATATTTGGATCTGCTCCCCAACGTAAGTGTGATACGAATCGAAGAAGGTTTATTCCTTTTTCTGTTTTTTTAACTATATGGTCTATATGTTCTTTCCAGAGAAGCTGTCTATCCAGAGTAATACCCAAATATTTAACATAACTCTGTACAGGATAGGATATATTGTTTATTAAGATGTAATTGGGTATTTCTTTTCGTTTTCTTGTAAAAATACATAATTTGGTTTTGGAATCAGATATATTTAGTCCATGTAATTCACTCCATATTTTAATATGTTTGTCTCCTTCTTCAATGGATTTGACTGCATTTTCTATTTTAATGTTTTCTTGATAAATAACTATATCATCTGCAAATTGTAAAATTTTTGTTGAGTGTAAATTTTTTTCTATATCAGAAGTGTAAATTAAATATAACAAAGGGCTTAATATTCCTCCTTGAGGTAAACCACCCATCGCTAGTCTTGGACCAAATGTGTTATTATTTACCGATATATAAATTTTTCTACAGTCATACAATTTTATTATTTTTTGACAGAAACATTCTGGCAGACCTATTTGTATCATTTTGTTATATAGTATATTTAAATTAACGTTGTCGTATGCTGCTTCGACATCTAATAAAAGAGCTATTACTGAAGAATTTTTCGTAAACGCTAAATTGATATCTGTTACCAAATGGCTCACTGCTTCCACAGTAGAATGATTTTTTCGAAATCCAAATTGTGTTTGTGATAATTTATTGTTTTTTTCTAGCCAACTTTCGAGCCTAAGTTTTATCATTCTTTCCAGTGTTTTTGTTATGCAGGAGCTCAATGAAATACCTCTATAAGATTCTGCTGAATCAGGATTCCGATTTGTTTTGAGAATAGGAATCACCCGGTACTCTCTCCAGTTATCTGGAATATCTTCTGATAGCCATATTTGATTAAAAAAATTTAATAGTGTTTCTTTTCCTTTTTGATGTAAATTGGCCAACATAATATAATGTACATTATCTATACCTGGAGAAGTATTTTTCTTATTCTTAAGGCTTATTTCTAATTCACAGAAACTAAATGGAACTGAAAGTGGATGGTTAGAATTTTTCCTTTCCATTACATTAATTTTTGAAAATATATTATCTGGACATAATTTTCTTAAAAACTCCTCAACCCATTCTCCTTCCGTCACTGGATTTACTTGTGGTTTAAAAATGTTTTGTAATCGTTTGGCTTGATTCCACATATCTTTAATTGGTGTATTTTTGTTTAAAGTTTTACAAAAATTTCTCCATGCATTACGCTTACTCTCTAATACAACTTTTTTGGTTTTTGCTACACATTTATTATAATTTATATAATTTTGTATATTAGACTGTAGTTTAAACTTGCGTAAGGCTAGTTTTTGTTCTTGTATTACCTTTTTACAATTGTCATTCCACCAAGTTTTTCTAAATCGTGGATTAGTCCCTGTTCTCTTCTCCGGTATACATATCTTACAATATTCATTTAATTTATTTAAAAATTGTTGGTAACTTAAATTATTATCAATTTCCATGAAATTATCAGTGATAGAAGAGAAAAGAGACCAATCCGCTTTATTTATGTTCCACTGGAATTTTGTATTTACACATTCCGCTTTATTGACATTAATATTTGACTTAATAACAATAGCAAAATGGTTTGAACCTAATGTCTCGTCCACAACATCCCAATCGAAAAAATGACTAATATTTGCTGAGCATATTGTAAGATCTATTGCAGATTTATTATTGCTATTCGATCTACGCATCAAAGTCTCTTTACCATTATTTAAAATTACAAGATTACAGTCCTCAATAGCTTCTAACAGATTTTTTCCTATAGTGTCTACAGTACTACAACCCCAAACATAATTGTGGCTATTAAAATCACCACCAATGATAAAAGGCTTCTCTAGACTATTAAAAAACTTTTTCCATTCATTTACTGTGATTTTAAGATTGGGTTTTACGTATATTGAATAAATGTTTATCTTTTTGCCGGATTGAATTTTAATTGATATGCTATTGCACATTATGTCATTGATTTGGTGAAAAGTAGGACTGTTGTAAAATTTAATTAATTTTTTTTAAATTATGGCTACTCCACCATATCCGTCATCTCTATCATTCCTAAAGACATTATAACCAGTAAAGTTAATAAAATTACTTTTTTTTAGCCAAGTTTCTGATATTAATCCTATATCTATTTTATTGTCATACAAGAATTTTTCTAAATATCCCTTATTTGTTTTAATTGATCTCGCATTCCATTGAAGAAATGAAACGTTAGCCATCACGAGGTAATAATAATTGTGAAATATTGTTTTTTAATAATTCCAACGTTTTTTTATCTAAGTTGTGATTAATTTGATTTAATGTTGCTGAAATAAAATTTACTATTATTTCTCCTATATTATTTTGATTATCGTTTTGTGTTTGTGTTTTGGTAGAATAAATGGGATTATTAAGATTATAACAAGGCTGACTTTGTACTTTTGGTGTTTGCAAAATTTTTCTGCGTGCTTCCATTGTTTCTTTATCTACACTACTAGAATCAATACTACTTGATCGTTTTCGTTTATATATTGTATATTTATTAGAAGTATTTTCTTGTTCTTTGCTTACTGTTGAATAATATTTTTTATATTTATTATTAGCTTCATAATATGTTATATTTTCATTATTCATAACTTTTTTAATATATTCCTGTTTTTGTCTTTCTGTACAATCTGCTCCCTTGTCAGTAGCGCTGTGGTTTCCTTTGCACAATACACAAAGTAAATTATTCGGATTGGAACAATTAGATTTGTTGTGTTCTTCGCCACATCTTTCACACCTATCTTTTCCTCTACATTGAGCACTTATATGCCCAAATCTCAAACACTTTAAACATTGGATTATTCTGGGTGTATAATTTTCCACCTCGTATATCATTTTTTCTATTATTACATTTTTTGGTATTGACTGACCTTTAAAAGTGACAATTACGGTTCCTGTTTTTACATAAATAGTATTACCATTATCTTGAGTCACTTTCCGCATAATTCTTTTTACATGTAATACTTCGAACTTAATTCCAAATCTAGGTTTAATTAATAATAATAAATCATTATCTTCTATCTCTTTATCTACCAATTTTATAACACCTTTCTTTTGAGTAAAAAACGTTGGAATATATGCCTCGTACTGTTTGCTTTTTAGAATTTCAGAATCAATTAATTTATTAGCACTAGCAAAATTATTTAGTTCTACCTTGATTTTATTTCTACCAACTACTGTAATTTGTGTGATATTATTTTCAATTTCAGGTACTGCACTTAAAATCAAACGGGCCGTGCCGATCCTGTGTAATCGACCAATGTTACCGTTTTTATTTTCTATGTGTACTATATAAGGTGCATTATCTCCAAATTGATATCTATGTTTTAATCTTAAATTTATTACTTTATTTAAATTTTGCTTACCTGACTTATCTGTTTGATTTAAATTTGTCAAAGTTTCATCGTTATTGGAACTAAATTTGTTACTTACCTCAATAATGCTACTTGTTTGGTTTTGTTTGTTTGTTACCTTATTATTTAGCCTATTTTTATTTAATTCCTCATATTCCATCATCCCATCTCCTTCCATTTCTACATAAAATTTCTCTTTATCTGGAGGTTCAGGTGGTATACCTTCCATATTACTTGTTTTCTGAGATTTAACTTCTTGTCGCGAAATTTCACACTTTCTTACAGAGCACTAGTTTAGTACTTCTTTATTCAACTAGCAATACTCAAAAAGTTAAGAAAAAACCTTAAAAATTAATAATTTTTAGGAGGACTTCTAAATAAACTGCCTTTCAATTTGACGTTTATTTGACAAATGGAGGGTTAAGATGTTTTATTTTTTGAATAAAAATGGCGCATCGTATGAAAAAATAGGAGGATAAATTTTTTGTCACAAATTAAACGAGGAATTCAAAAAGGATTGTTAATTTGAAATATGTCAGTGGCGTACTATCTTTTTTCTTTAAAAAGTTCAGACTATTACCCGTATACGCGCCAATGATAAATATAAAATTCTTAATTGTATGTCAAAAAATGCACAACAACTACCTCTTAAAACTCGCCAAATTTTATTACAATGTTTGCAGTAGTTTCGGCAAAATCGTAAAAAATGTGTAAAATTTTGTTTTCTTCAACGCCCTGTATATTGAAAATGGATGGGATTACAAAAATTTTTTATTAAGCAAACCCCAATTATCTTTCAGTTTTTTACCTATTTTAGTGACGGTATTACCTTTTTTGAAAAATATATATAAAATTGTATCAAAAAACCAAAAAAAAAAACCAAAAAAATGCGGTTTTTTATTTTTAAAGGTGCGTTTCACCAATTTTAAAAATTTGAAAAAAATCAGATTGAAATATTATGCAAAAATACACGTTATATATTTTTTTCGTGAAAACGAATGTCTTAGTTATTTTTTTATACTCATTTAAAATGTTAAAATCGTTCTAAAATTTAAATTTCACGCCAAAAATTAAAAAAAAAATTTCGGACAGAACTTTTTAAAGCTTACAACTTTTTTATTTAAAGTTTTTCGCTAGTTCTCGATGCGGCTGAGATAAAAAATAAAAACTTAAAAAGCCTAATTAGGCTCTAGGTGGGTCACGTAACCACCTAGGGGGCTAAAAATTTCAGAAAGTTAGTTTCACTATATATGCTAAACGGTGACCAATATGGAATTCGAAGAATCGAGTTGGGGGCACTTTTCATCATCTTACCCGGCTAGGCCCATTTGGCACACACATGGCTAACATGTCAAAGAAAAAAAGTGATATGTGTATCTCACCCCATCTCGGGGGTGAAAAAATATATATTCAAAAGTCCAGTAATGGATACACTGACCGTTCTAAGCAACATTTGTTCTATTGTCTTTTTGACTAAGTTAATACTTAGTCAAAGTCGAGTTATTTGCGAGTGAAATATGTTCATTTTTCCAGAAAAATCTACGTTTTTACACTGTTTTTCGCAAATAACTCAAAAAGTAGGTATTTTATAAAAAAGCGTTCTTAGTAAAAATATAGACTATAAAAAAGTGAAAATAATGGTGCATGTATGAGGTCTCTAGACCCAGCAGACACAGAGTTGCAACTAATGAAAAATAGGTTCATATTCGTCAAATTTCAAATCGAATATTTCAGCGTGAAATAACTAAAAATGAAACACTTTATGGGGAGAAATTTTTTAAAAAAGTTTCTAGCATCAAAAGTAAGCAAGTTATGCTCAAAATAAAGTTGGTCCTTTTTTTGGTAAAAAATCGTGAAAATCACCCCATAATGAGCACCCCAAAAGGAAATAATCGATTCCATTTCACAAGTTGCTTTACTCATGTATAGTGAGACCAACTAGCCCGAAAAATCCGGGACATGGCCCGAAGTACGAAGTCGTGTCCCGGCGTCCCGGACAAGGCTTCCGGGCCATTCGAATTTTCAACGTTTTGGTAAAATTATATTTTGAAAATTTTATTACGTTATTCTTCTAAGAATTCACATCAAATTGAATTGGTAGGACGAAAAAAAGTGGACAATTTCTAGAGTGTATCCACATCCAAAACGCATGCATTTTATATCGTGGTATTATAGTTCTGCGAAAACTAAAACGGTGGAAGTTTTTTCGTTCCTGTATTTTAATTATCGTCTTCTGAAAAAAAAAAATGGCCCGATTGTCATTGAGAAGTCCGGATTTCAGGTATTTTTTCAGCCTTGTCCCGAATTCGACTGAATTGCAGTTGGTCACACTACTCATGTATGTACCGATTCTTTATATGATCTGTAAGTTTCACCGATTCAAGGTGCTTATTTTTGAAAGGACTGTCATTTGCGGATCTAGACATTTGTCTTGGGAGCGAAAATTTGCCTTAGGGGGAAACTTCCTATGAAACACCTAACAAAAGGCATAAAAAAAGATAAATCCATAGACATGATTAATATGCATTAAGATCAATATTTTCCTAACTAGTGTGTTTATTGTGTTAAGCTTGTGTGTCTGTGGTTTAAGTTTCATGTCAACTAAATATTTTTATGTTTCAACAATTTTTTTTCTTTAATTTTTGACCTTGTTAGGGGGGCAATTTCCCCATTTTTTCTCTCCGTAGATCCGCCACTGGGCTGTAGTTGAAGGGGCTTGAACGAGTGTATGCAAATTTTGAACGGCCATATCTTAAACAATTTTTGTCTTACAGAAAAACAAAATATTCATAAAAGTAAAGCCTACATTTTACTCTTTGAGATTTTTGTTGACACTAATAACTTTTAAATTATTTTGAAAAAAAGCATTTTTTTCAAAATAAAAAAAAATAATAAAAATTTCCTTTATAGTCGGTTTGCTAAACTCAGGCACAACTGGCTAGTGATTTTAGTAGGTATTTTTTTTGTTTTTTGCCAATTTTGCCAAAATTAGCAAAATTACTAACTAATTAGTAATTATTAAGTATTTAGTAATTATTGTTTTGCCAATTTTACCAAATTGACAAAATTACTTACTAAACGCACTAGCCAGTTGTGTCTGAGTTTAGCGAGCGGACTATAACAGCAATGTTTTGTTCTAAAATAAGCAATTTGCCCCTATGAAACTTACAGATCATATAAATAATACATAAGTAAAGCAACTTCTGAAGCGATAGCGACTAATTTCATTTGAGATGCAAATTGGGGGGCTATTTACCGATTTTTTTTACAGAAAAGAGGGACCAACTTTATTTTAAGCGTCACTTGCGTACTTTTGATGCGGGAAACTTTTTCAGAAAACAAAAATAAAGCTTTTTTTAAACACTTTAAAAAAGTTGTCATGAGTTTTCACTAAAAAGTGCTTCATTATTTGGTTATTTCACCTTGAAATATTCGATTTGGAATTTGACGAATATGAACCTATGCTTCATTACCTACAACTCTGCTTCTACTGGGTTTAGAGACGTCATACGTACACCATTTTTTATAAGCTCTATTTTTGCTTAGAATGTTTCTTTTCGATAAAAACGTGTGTTTTTGTTGAAAAATGAACATACTCACTCGCAAATTACTCGAAAAGTATTAACTTAGTGAACGAACCCTATAGAACCAAAGTTGGTTAGAAGTAGTCAGTTTATCCATTTCCGGACTTATTTTGAACGTACAGTAAAACCTCGATATAACGGACTAATTGGGGGGACAGGGTGTCCGTTAAAGCCGAAAGTCCGTTATATAAAAAAGGGTTTAAAATTAATCAAAAAATCTTTTTTTGAAAGTTTTGTAAGTATTTACATTTAGATATAAATAAAAAATGCAAAAGACAAACAAATTACTATTTAACTCGGATATTTTTTGTTTTGGTTGCACTTTTGAAATTTGCTCTATTTGAAATTCTTTGTAAAATACAGCATGTGGGGTCCACGGAGACCCCGTTTGTATGTAACATATCTGGGTATGGGACGGGACAAGCATGTATAATATTGACAGGACGTTTTTAATTTTTGTCCGGATTTTGTGTCCATTATATCCGAATTCCGTTCAATAGAGGTCCGTTATATCGAGGTTTTACTGTATATTTTTCACCACCGAGAAGGGGTGAAACTTACCCCAGGACAAAGGCACACATCGGTACAATATCACTTTTTTCTTTGACAAGTTAGCTATGTGTATGCCAAATTTTATATCAATCCAAGCGGTTCTTTAAAATTCGGAGGATTTGCAATAGTTTACCGTGAGTGAATGGACTAATATGCTTATTGGAATTACTTTAGCCATAAAATTGCAGCAGTACATAGCAGTACATGATATGTAATTAAAGATAGGACGAGGTCCTTTTTTTACTTTTAGTTAATGAAAGCTATTGAAATTGCTTAAACGTAAATTAAAGAAGTAAAGCTGCGGATAGTGTTGAGGATAAAAAATAAGAATAAAGAAGAGGAAGAAAAACGAAATAGGATTTAGATATTGATATTGTATATCATTTAAATAATTAGAGTCAAAGACTTTTTCCTTCTAGTAATAATGCTGCTGATGTATTTCCGAAGTTTTTCAAGTTTACGTGATCCTCGAAAAAATAGAGTCCGATGATATAATTTTCAAGAATTGCACCCCAAACATTCAACGACCATCATGTTTGACTGTGGAAAAAATGTGGTGTGGGTTAGAAGTTTAGCAATAGTGGAAATTATGTCAGTTTACTGTACCATAAAAACCTGGTAAGTACCAAGCGGGAATCCAAAAGTCGACTTCAACGAAATAGCATTGGTCCATAAATATAAATACTTAGGGCATGAAATCCAAATTGCCAGGGACAATCAAACTGCCGAACTACAAAGAAGCATCACCTTAGCGTGGGCTGCATATGGAGCACTATCAGACGTCTTTAAGAGCAACATGCCAAATTATCTGAGAAAGAAGACGTTTGGCCAATGTGTGCTCTCAGTCATGATTTACGGTGCCGAAAAACTGTCGTTAACCTAGGCCACAGCAACCAAACTTAGAGTGTCCCAAAGAAGAATGGAACGGCCACTACTTGGACTGACCCTCAGAGACAGGGTTACAAACGAGGAAATCAAAAGGACAGGCGTCACAGATGTCATAGAGCGAATAGCATGGCTAAAGTGGAATTAGGCGGGCTATGTAGCCAGAATGAAGGTCGGGAGGTGGACCAAAAAAATTACAGTGCGGAGACCACGAGCAGAGAGAAGCAGTACAGGTAGACCAACAGACGACGTCAAAGGGGTTGCTGGGAATTGGTTGCAGAAAGACCAAGACCGACAGAACTGGAAGAAATTTTTGAAGGCCTATGTTCAACTTTTTACGTTCTTAACGCGAAGTTTACATAATATGGATGCCTCTTGTTCTTTTTTAAAATTATATCTTGCTGTGACCACTAATATCAAAACCGTTTGCAATTTCCCTCTTATAAACATGCGGATTTGTAATCTATGTGTCCAGTCCGTTGAAGCCGTTCTAGTAAATTATATGAAAAAAAGGGGTCAATACTCACAATCTTTCTGGAGAATAGAAAATAGGAAGGTCTCAGATACAGAATACAGTATTAAAAATAATAATATACACTAATTTAAACCTAGAAACCTTCCTTATTAGAGCAATTCTTTGTTAGCATCCTGCATCTCTGCCTTCTACCATTTACAAGGTAAAGAGACGATGAAACAGAAGACGGAAAGGATTCTACAATATTCAATCACATTTAGTTTTCCTTTATTAGTATGATAGAATTGATCCAAAAGATGGCATAACCCGGACATCCAAAGTGAAAGTTATCCTCCAACACCAAATTGTTCTATATGGTCCACATAAAGTTCAGAAAAAAGTCACACCATTTTGAGCGTCGGGTTTGGGGAGAGAGGTGGAGAAATCGGTAAATTAGTAGTTTTTTACGTTTTTCGTCAATATTTCTAAAACTTTGCGGTTTAGCATGAACAACTCTCTATACAAAAATGTTCTACATTAAATTTGAAATAAGAAAGGTCCTATGCATAATCCATCTAAAATGAACGGTTCCAAAGTTACGGAGGTAGTATAGTACAATTGGTCCAAAAAAAGGCCTAACCCAGACATCCAAAATAAAAGTTTTCCTCCTACACCAAATTGTTCTATATGGTTCAGTAAAAAGTTACACCATTTTGAGCGTCCGGTTTGGGGGGGGGGAGATGGGGGAGAAGTCGGTAAATTAGTAGTTTTTTACGTTTTTCGTCAAGATTTCTAAAACTATACTTTAGCGTAAACAATGTTCTATACAAAAATGTCCTACATAAAATTTAAAACAAAAAAGGTCCTATACATAATTGTTATAAAATCAACGGTTCCAGAGTTACGGAGGGTGAAAAGTGGAGGTTTTCGATACTTTTTATATTTTTTGGGCAATTGATGATGATTTTGGATGGTGAGGTTGACGTTTCTTCAAGAGCTTATCACTAACATACCATCGGCCACTGAAATAGCACATTTGATTTATAAAACACAATCCTGTTAAAGAAAATCAGTAGGAAATTGCCCTGAAATATAAAAAGTATCGAAAACCTCCACTTTTCACCCTCCGTAACTTTGGAACTGTTGATTTTATAACAATTATGTACACGACCTTTTTTGTTTTAAATTTTATATAGAACATTTTTGTATAGAACATTGTTTACGATAAAACATAGTTTTAGAAATATTGTTGAAAAAAGTAAAAAAACTACTAATTTACCGACTTCTCCCCCATCTCTCCCCCAAACCGGAAGCTCAAAATGGTGTAACTTTTTACTAAACAATATGTGGACCATATGGAACAATTTGGTGTTGGGGGAAAACTTCTACTTTGGATATTTAGGTTAGGCCTTTTTTTGGACCAATTATACTATACTACCTCAGTAACTTTGAAACCGTTCATTTTAGAAAGATTATGCATAGGGCCTTTTTTATTTCAAATTTAATGTAGAACATTTTTGTATACAAGGTTTTTTATGCTAAATCGTATAGTTTTAGAAATATTTAAGAAAAATGTAAAAAACTACGAATTTTCCGATTTCTCCCCCTCTCCCCCCCCCACCCCCAAACCCGACGCTCAAAATGGTGTTACTTTTTTCGGAATATTATGTGGACCATATAGAACAATTTGGTGTTGGAGAATAACTTTCACTTTGGATGTCTGGGTTTGGGTCTAGTTATATCATACTATATACCTATAGGAAAAGGTTCAAGAAATGGTTCTTAGTAGTCAAAATCTGAGTAAAGATAGAAGTGAAAGGCAATTTATGATTTTTTTTTAAATATAAATTAGTTTATATTATTATTTTTAATAATGTATTCTGTATCTGAGACCTTCCTATTTTCTATTTTCTTTAATAGATGTTCCGGCAGCGTCCTCAAAGTGGATTTCAATCTATTTTTGAAATTTCCCTTAAATAGGCAATTTGGTTTTGTGTTAATTCAGAAGCGGATAAGCATCTGTACTGACGACGGTGATACCAGAAACAGCGCTGTCTGCAGATTGTGTCTTGCCTCTGAATCGAAATAAAATATAAATTGCCCTTCACTACAATCTTTATTATTGGTGTTAAATAAGGCGACCGGTTTCGAGGCTTACAATTTATGCCTCATCCTCAGGCCCACTGTAAGAGTTTTTAATAAACACCCTGGTTTGTTATGTTATTTATTTGTAACCGTCTATTTTGTACTTTAACTTTTAAGTTTTTATCAAAAACTCTTACACTGGGCCTGAGGTGAGGCATAAATTGTAAGCATCGAAAGCGGTCGCCTTATTTAACACCAATAATAATGATTGTAAGTATTGACCCTTTTTTTATATACTATACATCATGGAATCACACCTGCAACCATTTCTCAAGTGGCGTACTATTTTTTTTCTTTAAAAAATTAAGACCATTACCCGTATGCACGCCAATGATAAATAAAAAATTATTATTTGTATGTCAAAAAATGCGCAATACCTACTTCTTAAAACCCACCAAATTTTATTTGCATATCTCAACCGGTTTTAGAGCAATAAATAAATTTTTGGTTTGTAAGACAAATTTCAACACCCCGTATCTCGGAAACGAAGCATTTGCGGACATTCGTTTATAGAACAAAATGTCATTATTTTTTCATGCAGAATTACCCCTTAAAGTTTGTCATACTAATTTAGAAACGCCCTGTATTGCAAAAATTATATAAATTGCAAATTGATACAACAAATAAAACAAAATAAAATAAAACCATAGGAACTAATCCAAAAAGTTTGTAAGCTGCTCCATGTGAGACTCCAAATATAGATAAATATACTTCAGTTACTTGTACGCAGATGTAGGTACTGTGGATTTCTTAGTTATTCATGAAGAAACTCTTCCACTGGATAATAGAATTTAGGTAGATAGGATTTTCTCATTTTACAGAACCTGGGGAAAGCTGTTGCAGATTTAAGTTGTAAAGGGATATGGTTGTATAGTTTTTTGGCGGAATATAATATAAATTTCTTTATCAACTCAGTGGACGGGATCAGTAAATAGACATTAAAGGTTGAATTTCTGTTGGAGTAGACATGATTCGGCCTTGGCAAGGACATGTGGTGTTTACAAATTAAGCAAACGGGTTCTAAAATATATAGAGATGGACATGTTAAAATTCCGGGATATTTGAAGTAACTTCTGCAATGTGTTGTTCTTCTTAGGCCAAACAAATATCTTATTGCTCTTTTTTGTAATTTAAAAATAACATCAGATTGGGCAGTTGTACTAGAACACCAAAAAGGTAGACCATATTGAAGATGAGACTCTAACAAAGAAAAATATGTTACTCTAGAAGATGCTAAATTGATTTTCTTCGAAACAGAACTACACTCTGGACCAAAATTAACCGGCCACCTTAAAAATGGGCCATTTTTGATGTCTTATATCTCGTAAACCTGTTGTCTCATTTAAGTGATTTTTTTAGTACGGTATAGCCTTATTCCTTGAAAATAGCGTTATAATATTATTGTTGCTAAACAGGTAAATTTTCATTGTATACCAGGTGTACGAATTAAACTGTGTTTTTTTCTTAAACTTTGCATCACCATGTGGAAAATTCTAGCATTTATAAAATATTGAAATTAAAACCTAACTATAGCCACATGTTTTCTCAACATTCTGTTTTTTGATTTATTCGCTTATGTTGGCTAATAAAAAAGTTAGGTAGTTTAACAACTAGCCATGTTTTTCATCAATACAGACGATTTAACTCACCATCAAAATTAACCCCACCACCTTTATTATTGTTTTGTTTACTTTACCTGTGACAGTTTATTTCCTAAATTTGTGTCATCGAAGGATTTTTGACATACAGTCGTTGTATGACATTGTTGCAAAATCTCTTTCCGTGTTAACAACAATTCTTGAACAATCCCTATAATTTTATATCATTGTTAGCGAATATTGTTTAAGTTGAAATTTTAGTGCTTTTTTATTGTTTGTGATTTGAAAAATGCCACTCGTTCCAACTGATGCTGCTAGGGCAGTGGCTTTAGTTGATGCTGGTTACAGTCAACGTCATATCGCTCGTACAGTCGATGTACCCAGAACTACGGTACAAGATGCCATTAGATGATTTCGAGAGACAGGATCATACAACCGCAGGCCACGTCAAGGCCGACAACGATGCACTTCAGTTCGAGATGACCGCTTCATTGTCACCAAAGTATTGAGAAATCGCTTTTGCACCGCTTCTGAAGCTCGTAGGTCTCTTCTTGAGGTGAGAAACGTTAATGTGTGGATACAAACGATTAGAAGAAGACTGTCAGAAATAAACTTGGGGACTTTCCATCCAGCTCGCGCACCACAACTGCTCCCACAACACCGTAGGGCTAGACTTCATTTTGCGCGAGAATATGCTAACTGGACTCTGGCCGAATGGAAACAATACTGTTCTCAGATGAGAGCAGAATAACCCTAACAGGTCCAGATGGACGCCAACGTGTCTATAGGCGTCAAAATGAAAGGTTTGATCCATGCGCTATAACCGAAACAGTGGCTTACCGAGGAGGGTCAATAATGATTTGGGGAAGTATTTCTTACGATTCGCGTACTGATCTTGTTGTGTTCGGTAGAGGCAGTGTGAATGCCCAAGTATACGTGCAAGAAGTTCTCCAAGACCATGTTATGCCTTTTGCACCATTCATTGGTGATAACTTCAGACTAATGCATGACAATGCACGTTGCCATACAGCAAGATCTACCCGTGAGTACCTTAATGAGGTCGGGATTCAAGTTCTACCATGGCCAGCACACAGTCCCGATCTTAACCCAATTGAGCATATCTGGGACAACCTCAAAAGACGGGTAAGAGCTAGAGTACCAGCCCCTGCATCATTTGAAGAGCTGAAGACAGCTGCGGTAGAGGAATGGCACAATATCCCCCAATCTGATATCCAGGATATCATGAATGGATTGCCAAACCGGCTCCAAGAAGTCCTAAGGGCTAGAAGCGGCAACACCCATTATTGATTTTTGACCCATTATTGAATTTTTTTTTCAATTAGACTTTGATTTCCAAAATATTGTTAATTTGAATGTTCTTCTAAGATTTTATTCATTAGATTTTTGCTGTAACAAACGACTTTTTTTCAAAAAGATTATTTTTTCACTTCCGAGGAGGTCGTTTTCACCGTATCCTTCATAAAATGTGGTCCAAGGTTAACAATTTCTGCAAATTAAAAATACAAGGTGGGCGGTTAATTTTGTCGGTGAGTTTATTTATTACTTTAAACCGGTTGAGACATGCACAAAAATTTGGTGGGTTTTAAGACGAAGTTATTTCACATTTTTGGCATACAATTAAGCATTTAATATTTACCATTGGCGCGCATACGGGTATTATGATGCCTCATATTACCCGTATGCGCGCCAATGGTGAATATTAAATTCTTAATTGTATGTCAAAAAATATACAATAACTACGTCATAAAACTCACCAAATTGTATTTGTATATCTCAACCGGTTTTAAAGCAATAAATAAATCGTCAGTTTGTCAGAAAATTTTTAACATCCCCTATCTCAGAAACGAAGCATTTGCGGACATAAGTTTATAAAGCAAACTGTCATTATTTTTTCATGCAGAATTACCCCTTAAACTTTGCCAATTTTTTTTGAAAACACCCTGTATTGATAAAACACATGTCTAGTTGTTAAAGCACCTAACTTTTTTATTATCCAACATAAGCGAATCAATCAAAAAACAAAATGTTGAGAAAGCATGAGGCTATAGTTAAGATTTAACTTCAGTATTCTACAAATGCTAGAATATTCCACAGGGTAATGCAAACAAAGAAAGTAATACAGTTTGATTCGTACACCCGGTATACAATGAAAATTTACCTGTTTAGCAACAACATTGTTACACCTATATTGTTAAAGAATAAGGCTATAACTTATTAAAAAATCGCTTAAATCGGACAACAGGTTTATGAGATATAAGACATCAAAAATTACCCATTTTTAAGGTGGCCGGTTAATTTTGGTCCAGATTTAAGTTGTAAAGGGATATGGTTGTATAGTTTTTTGGCGGAATATAATATTTTCTCTATCAACTCAGTGGACGGGATCAGTAAATAGACATCAAAGGTTGAATTTCTGGTGGAGTAGACATGATTCAGCCTTGGCAAGGACATGTGGTGTTTACAAATTAAGCAAACGGGTTCTAAAATATATAGAAATGGACATGTTAAAATTCCGGGATATTTGAAGTAACTTCTGCAATGTGTTGTTCTTCTGAGGCCAAACATATATCTTATTGCTCTTTTTTGTAATTTAAAAATAACATCAGATTGGGAAGTTGTACTGGAACACCAAAAAGGTAGACCATATTGAAGATGAGACTCTAACAAAGAAAAATATGTTATTCTAGAAGATGCTAAATTGATTTTCTTCGAAACATAACTAATAGCAAGCATAGCATACCAAGCTGAGGCGAGTTTCTTACATGAAAGGACATTTGAGGTTGTTACCTAAGAAAATACCAGTAAAAAGAAATTTTCCACAATCGACGGTTCTGATTTGGCTGTTTTTAGCAAGGGTTGAAGAGCTCTTTTATAAGAGAATGCTACTGTCTTATCCACGTTAAAAGAAAGTAAATTAGACTCAGACCAGGTTTTGATCGTAAGCAGATCAGAAGTTATAGTTGCATAAAAAGTTGCAATAGTTAAGTTGCCCCAAGTGATACTGGTATCATCAGCAAAAATCAGTGATGTCAGTTGTTATAAAGATAAGGAAAAGTAGAAGGCTCAATACTGAACCTTTTGGTACTCCACTTACAATGATTTTGAGACTAGAGTCAGTATCATTTTCTCTAACCAGTTGTTTCCTATTATCCAAGTAAGATTCAAAAAAATACTTCAAATAAGTACTACCAATTCAAAAAATACTTCAAATTCCGTAAAAATTTTGTTTTTTATCAAAATGTCGTGATCTATATAATCAAAAGCTTTGACATAGTCACAGAAAACAGTGGTAGTATAAAGATTATTGTGTAGTACTTTGTAGACCTCATGTAGTACAGAAAACATAGGATCAGTGGTAGATTTATTAGTTAAAAAGACTAACTGATTTTGTGATAAAATGTTGTTATCAACAAGAAAAGACATTAGTCGGATTCTTATGAGTCACTTAATACTATTGGAGAGTACCGGTAGTAGGGCAACAGGTCTGTAGTTGCAGGCATTAGATAATAATAATACTAAATTATATTATAACTTTGTATAAATTGGTCACATCCTGCATAACCCGGTGTATCTACCAACAC
The DNA here is from genome assembly GCF_917563875.1 of Diabrotica virgifera virgifera. Taxonomy (NCBI): domain Eukaryota; kingdom Metazoa; phylum Arthropoda; class Insecta; order Coleoptera; family Chrysomelidae; genus Diabrotica; species Diabrotica virgifera. The sequence continues at coordinate 114,734,852 of NC_065451.1, read as the reverse complement.
TGTGCTCTAAACAATATCATAGAGCCTCAACAGAAAGGATGCGCTAAGGGTTCTATGGGTTGTAAAGAACAACTTATCATCGACTCAGTCATTTCTAACCAGGCATTCACCAAAAAAAGAAACCTCTTTACTGCCTTTATTGACTATAAAAAGGCCGTTGATTCAGTGCCGCATGAATCGCTTATAGATATATTAAGAATATACAAAGTCGATGATAACATCGTGACTTTTTTAAGGCATATAATGACAAGTTGGAAGACTAAAATTCATCTCCAAATACCTGGTGAAAACAATATCGAAACGGAAAATATCGCAATCAACCGGGGCCTGTTTCAAGGAGACTCGTTGAGTCCATTGTGGTTCTGTTTGGCTATGAAACCCCTATCACAGCTATTAAACTCCACTGAATCAGGTTTTAACATTAAAAAGTAGGGAAGCTTAATCATCTGTTGTATATGAATGATTTGAAATTAATGGCTTCTACTCGAGACAATCTAGAACACATGCTAAAAACAGTAGAAACATTCTCTAATGATATTAATATGCACTTTGGACTAGACAAGTGCCGCGTTTTAAATATAGTCAGAGGAAAGATACAGCATACAGCCCGGTGGATTCGATATGCAAAATGGCCAGAACATCGAGGCCGTGGGTGAAAACGATATATACAAATATCTTGGAGTAAAGCAGGCGCGGAAAATTGACCATAAGCAAATGAAAACTGAGATAACTACTAAGTTTATACGAAGGATAAAACAGCTGCTTCGTTCACAGCTTAACAGTAAAAATTTGTTTAAGGCACTAAACACCTACGCTTGTTTCGCGCTTAGCTATTCATTTGGTATTGTAAAGTGGACAAAAACAGATATAGAAAATCTTCAGCGAAAAGTACGAACACACCTCACAAAGGCACAAAAACACCATCCTAAAAGTGCAGTAGAAAGAACGACATTACCACGGAATCTAGGAGGAAGAGGACTTATGGATATAGGTGAGCAATTAGATAAACAAATTGCTAATTTAAGAACTTATTTTCAGATGCAAGCTGAGACATCTACTCTACATCGCGCTATTTGCGCAGTAGATGACAAAACACCGATCAAACTGGGGGAACCAGAAATGCGCATAAACCACCTCACTAAAGACGAAAAAATGCTCACCTGGATGGGTAAACCTCTGCATGGGCGATATCCCAATGAGGTCAGCCAAGACTACGTCGATAATACAGCGTCGAACTATTGGTTGACATCAGGAAAGATGTTCCCTGAAACGAAGGGTTCATTACTGGCCATTCAGGATCAGGTTATACCAACCAGAAATTACCTGAAATATATCATCAAAGACCCTCAGGTCCAAAACGACAGATGCCGATATGGATGTCAAGCCCAAGAAACCATCCAACATCTTACAGGGAGTTGCCAGGCATTGGCTGCAACTGATTACAAGGAACGGCATGACGCAGTGGAAAAACCCTTCATCAAGAGATAGCTATCAAGCGAGGACTTCTCCAAACGGACCATCTCCCGTATTATCAATACGTCCCCGAGAGTATGCTTGAGGATGGCAACTACAAGCTATACTGGGACCGCACTGTGCTCACAGACCAAGCAGTGGCACATAATAGACCAGATCTCGTACTAGTTAATAAATTACCAAGACAAACAACACTAATTGATGTGGCGATACCTAACAACAATAATCTACGTAGTAAATTTACTGAAAAGAACGTCAAGTACAGAGACCTGGAAATTCAAATACGAAGGCAATGGAGAATGCAAATTACCCAGACGATAACGATTAGTATGTCTACTACTGGAGTCATTCCGAAGACCCTCCTCGAAAGCATAAAAAAGCTGGGTCTGAATGAACATCTCTATAAGACCATGCAGAAAGCTGTACTACTCGCGACGGCCAGATGCGTACGAAAATTTCTGGGAGAAACTCCAGCATACCAAGTCACCTAGGGCTCGATAACACGGAAAGAGTCCCACCAGAGCTCAATCCTTTTGATACCGTAGGTATCTGGGATGAGTCAATTCTCCCCTTAGAGGGAGTGTGAGCCGTATGGCTAAATCCCTATAATAATAATAAATTAGGCAATTATTTGACTTTCTCGCACTAATGCTGCACCCTGTATATTCCCGCTCGTTTGTAATATATTCCTCGATAATTCTTATTTAAGTTGAATGGAAATGTAAAAATTATTGAATAAACTGAAATATCCAGTTATTAGAATCTAGGCAATTATACTTAGCGTTTGTCAGGCCTGCGGCGAGGTGGAATTATCTGCAAATCTTCACATTGAGGTTACGAGAGTAGTACCTTAAATGGGTCGTGTACATGATGTTTTTGAAATTCTTGGAAAGGAGGGTGGGGTTGCCAGTATGTAGGTACAATACAACTGTCTTATTACGAAAACAATATCATTAAAATAAGAGCTGGTAGCGTTATTTGCATCACTGCAATGAACCAATTAACTAGTGATTACATACTATGATGGTACTATAAAGACATTGATACACAATTAGATGCGTTCTTGGATCACCAATATAAATACTATGTTATCTAACGGTAGGGAATATTTTTAACGTTTATTTCATAATTACAATAATATTTTAATTAAACTACACACTATATAGTCCAGGGTAATAAGGTTTTTTCCGTGACACTTCAACAGCCAGGGCCCTGAAGCGTTTTTCGACAGGTAATACCTATAAGAACAAATTGCAACTATTTCCTGCCTAGGATCTAGCGGCCATTTTTATTTATAAACAATTTAGTGTCAAAAACGGTTTTCTTTCGTTTTTTTTTCAAATTTTTGGAAAACAGTAAGACGGTTTGGAACCATAATAGAAAAAGCTTTTAAATGATGTACTACAAAGTTTAGTATATCATACATTGTTATAATATAATTGCAAAAAAGGTCGAAATTAAAAAAAATTAATTCACAAAAACTATTGTATAAATAAGGGTACAGCTTTGAAATTTTTGTCAAATGAGGCTTCTTTGGTGCTTAATATGTGACAGAAATTTCAAAGCGATCCATTCAATTGTTTAAATTTTATTCAAATTGTTTATCCCAGAGAGCTTTTGGTTGCCATAACATAAGTCAGAAAAAAATGTTAGTACCATTCTACAGGTGTCAAATGAAAGAGCATGAGCTAAATTTTCAAATTGGTTTAAAAAAAGTAAATAAAAAAATGCATTTATTAGTAATAAATAATTATGCAAAAGTATGGTCTACTTTTCCTTATAAACTTTTTATTTTTTTATAGAATAAATTATATATATTTATTACAGTTTTTCATCAATTATCATATACATAACATTACTTGGTAGTTGTGCACCTAACACGGTCAAAAAATAGATTTTTTTGAAAAAAGTTATTCCAAAAGTTTATAAGGAAAAATTGACGATACTTTTGCATAATTATTTATTACTAATAAGTGCAATTTTTATTCACTTTTTTTAAACCAATTTGAAAGTTTATAGTCCATTCTTTCACGGTTTTTGCTCTAAATTTTAAAGAACCGCTTGGATTGACATGAAATTTGGCATACGTATAGCTTACACGTCAAAGAAAAAAATTGATATTGTACCGATGTGTGTTTTTGTCCTGGGAGTGAGTTTCACCCCCTCTTGGGGGTGAAAAAATATATGTCCAAAATAAGTCCGGAAATGGGCAAACTGACTAATTTTAAGTAAATTTTGTTCTATAGAGCTTTTTCGCCAAGTCAACACTTTTCGAGTTATTTGCGAGTGAATATGTTCATTTTTCAACAAAATAACCACATTTTTAGACGGTTTTTTGCAAATAACTCAAAAAGTAAGTATTTTGTCGAAAAAAACGTTCTTAGCAAAAATATAGCCTAAAAAAAAGTAAAAAAATGGTGTACGCGTTAGGTCTCTGGATCTCGTAGAACCAGAGTTATATCCAATGAAAAATAGATTCATATTCACCAAATTTCAAATAGAATATTTCGACGTGAAATATCCAAAAAATTAAGCACTTTTTGGGGAAACAATAACTTTTTTAAAGTGTTTAAAAAAAGCTTTATTTCTGTTTTTACAAAAAGTTTCTAGCATGAAATTTAAGCAAGTTACGCTCAAAATAAAGTTGGTCCCTTTTGTTTTTGTAAAAAAAAATTGGGAAGACCACCCCCTAATTAGCAACTTAAATGAAATTAATCGTTACCGCTCCACAAATTATTTTACTTATGTTGTGTTTATATGGTCTGTAAGTTTCATCGACTCAAAGTGCTTATTTTTGAAAAAAATTGTTTTCCAATTAAAATTTTTAAAAATTTAAATTTTGAAAAACATGCTTTTTTTCAAAATAACTTAAAAATTGTTAGAGATACCAAAAATTTCGAAAAACAAAAAAAGTCAGATTTGCTTTTCTGAATATCATGTATTTTTTGGTTTTTCTGTTAGACAAAAATTGATTAAGATTTGGTGTTTCTAAATTTGCATACATTCGTGATCAGTGACCCGTTCAACCCCTTTTAACTACAGCCCTTTCAATAATAAGGACTTTGAACCGATGAAACTTACAGATCATATAAACAATATATACACGAGTCAAGAAACTTGTGAAGTCGTAACGATTAAGTTCATTTAAAATACTAATTAGGGGGTGATTTTCTCGATTTTTTTACCAAAACCAAAAGGGACTAACTTTATTTTGAGCGTAACTTGTTTAATTTTGATGCTAGAAATTTTTTTTATTAAACAAAAATGAAGCTTTTTTAAACAGTTTAAACAAGTTGTAATGGGTTTTCCCCGAAATGTGCTTCATTTTTGGTTATTTCACGTTAAAGTATTCCATTCGGAATTTGACGAATATTAACCTATTTTTCATTAGCTATAACTCTGCTTCTACTAGGTGTAGAGACGTGATGTATACACCATTTTTTAAAAATTTTTACAGGCTATATTTTTGCTAAGAATGTTTTTTCGACAAAATTCTTACTATTTGAGTTATTTGCGAGAAACCGTCTAAAAGCGTGGTTATTTTGTTGAAAAAATGAACATATTCACTGCCAAATAACTAGAAAAGTATTGACTTAGTGAAAAAACTCTATAGAACAAAAGTTACTTAAAATTAGCCAGTTTATCCATTTCCTGACTTTCTTTGGACGAATATTTTTTCACCCCCAAAAGGGGGTGAAAACCACCCCAGGGCAAAAGCACATATCGGCACAATATCACTTTTTTTCTTTGACTTGTTAGCTATGTGTATGCCAAATTTCATGTCAATCCAAGCGGTTCTTTAAAATTTAGAGGTTTTGCAATATTTTACCGTTAAAGAACGGACTATTAGCTCATGCTCCTCATTTGACATCTGTAGAATGGTTCTAAAATCATTTTTTTCTGACATGTTATTGTAAAAAAAGCTCTCTGGGGTAAAGAATTTTAATAAAATTTAAACAATTGAATGAATCGCTTTAACATTTTTATCACATATTAAGCACCAAAAAACCCTCATTTGACAATTGTTATTGCGAAATTAATTTTTTTGCAATTTCGACCTATTTTCGCAATTATATTAACAATAAATGAGTATATCAAACTTTGTAATACGCCATTTTAAAGCTGTTTCCATTTTCTGGAAGATATTTGTACTAAGAAAACCGTAAGTCTTAATGTTTTCCATTGACTTGAAAAAATAGGCCGTTTTGTGACACTAAATTGTTCATAAATAAAAATGGTCGCCAGATCCTACGCAGAAAGTAGTTACAATTTGTTCTTATAGTTGTTATATATTTGTTCTTGAAAATCAACAATGTAAGGGTTTATAGAGGAGCAACATGCGGCAGTGATTATCATCTTCTAAAAGCGGAAGTACTGTTCCCCGGAATGAAATCTCAAAAAAATCTAAATCCACGAGAACAAGTAGGAAACAAATTGGAACCAAAAAAAAGAAATACAACCTAGAAAGCTTACAACAAACAAGCATAAGAACGCTATACGAAAAGCGACTGGACGAGAAACTGAAAGGACAATATACATTTATAAATACGGAACATCTTCATACACATATAACACAATGTATACACGAAGCTGCATATGAGGCATTGGGGGAGTACAAAGACAACATAAGAAATAGACCATACTGGTGGGACTTAGAAATAGCCACCGATATAGACGATAAGAGAGAAAAGTACCGGAAATATATGAGTAAACAGAAAGATTCCGATAAGGTTTTATACAAAGAAGCACAAGCAAGAGTGCGGAAAAAAATTACACAAAAGAAAAACGAAACGTGGGCAAAAAAATGCAATCAACTTAACGCCTATATAGGGGGGACAAGAAACACAGAGAGCTGGAAATTCCTTAAAACGTTGAGAACAGATACCAAAAGGGATATAATAACACCGATTACTCTGGAAAAGTGGGATGGCTATTTCAAACAGTTACTAGTAGAAAATAGAGAAGATTTTATTAAAAACGAAGATCACGAAAGTTTCAATGTAACTGTCAGTGGCTCAACGATTCAGTTAAGACTGGAAGAAGTACGAAATGCATGCAAATCCCTAAAAAATAGAAAAGCGTCAGGGCCTGGCGACATAGCACCAGAACTGCTCAAATATGGTAGCAACACCCTGTATGAATACCTAAGAGATCTATTTAATAGATGTATAAATGGCGAAGTCACACCACAAGAATGGCAATTGTCTGTAATTTCTACAATACACAAGAAAGGCAGTAAAAATATATGCGATAATTACCGGGGAATATCTGTCACAAGCACCATCAGCAGAGTTTACGGAATAATTATCAAAAATAAAATAGAACAAGAATACAAGGACTTAGAGGCCGAAGAGCAATCCGGTTTCCACGCTGGCAGATCCACCACTGACCACCTATATTGTGTAACACAGTTAATGGACAAACAAATAGCCTAAAATCAAGAACTGCATGACTTAAAAAAAGCATACGATACTGTACCACAAAGTAAACTTTGGTAAGCCCTCGAAAAAACTAACATCAGTCTGAACCTCATTAAAGCTGTAAAAAATCTATACCACCATAATATAGCAAAAGTTAAGCTAGGCAAGGAAATCTCGTCAGGATTTGAAGTGAATAAGGGTCTTAAATAGGGCTGCTGTCTATCGCCGACACTATTTAAAATATATTTAGAGCAAGTTTTGAAATCCTGGCAAAGGAAATGTAAGAATATGGGTATACCGCTAAATGATGATAACATGCTATACACTCTATGTTTTGCGGATGATCAGATTCTTATGGCCCAGGATTATCACGATATTGAATATATGACCCGAAAAATCATAGAAGAGTACCGGAACTGGGGTTTAGAAGTGAATACCAAGAAAACGGAATATATGTGCGTTGGAGGTATACAGCAGGATCTAGCGTTGGAAAATGAAATAACTATTAATCACTGTCAGGAATATAAATACTTGGGTCTTAAAATTACACAAGATGGAACATTGGACAAGAATATCCAAGAAAGGTGCATACAAGGAAGGAAAGCTATCGCATTATTGAACAAAATCCTACGGGACCAAAGTATCTCCAAAGAAAATAAACATAATATCTATAACAGCATTGCTAAGAGCATTATAACATACAGCAGCGAAGTTTGGCCACTTAAAGAAAAATCCGGAAATATGCTCAGAACAACTGAAATGGACTTCTGGAGAAGATCTGCTGGTATATCAAGAATACAAAAAATCAGAAATACAAGAATATTGGAGATAATGGGTGTAAAGCATACAATAATGGACGATATAAAAACAAAGCAACTAAGATAGTTTGGCCACGTACAACGTATGGAAGACGACAGATTATCCAAGCAAGTGCTACGATAGGCACCAAAAGGACGGCGGAAAAGAGGAAGACCTAGGAAAAGCTGGATAGAAGGAATCCATAGGGAAATCAGAGAAAAAGGCTTGAACGAAGACATGTGCTACGATCGAGAGCAATGGCGATTGGGAATCGGAAGACGTCGTAGAACGTTATGAACCGATTAGATATATATATATATATATATATATATATATATATATATATATATATATATATATATATATATATTGTTATATTCTTATTTGATATGAGAATTAAAATTTTATAATTATAAGCAAAATTCAAATTAATATAAAAGATCTTCAATTTTCTCAACCACGGGCATGTTAATTTAGAACAACCTGTATACAACAAATTATTATATTTAGTTTTTAAGAAAGTGATTCGAAGAAGAGGACGAAACTCGGTAACAATGCGCCAAGACAAACAAGTTTGAGTGACGCGGGCCATTATAGTGTTCGCGGAAGATTCGATCATTAGCCTACGCTAAATAAGACTCAGTGAAATAGATAATAGGTCATTAAGTTTTGTAAAAAGTAGAAAGTAAGTTTAAATTGGGAAATGATTATTTTTTCTTGAAATCCATTAAACATATTTAGAAAGATTAAAAGTTGGTATTGAGGAATACGGCGAATTATAATTTGTGGTGGAATGTTGATTTTTGAATCTGGAAGGGATATTTAGAAAGTAGGGAAATGAATGAGGATGAGAGGTCAGAATGTTTTGAGAGGGAGAGAGGTGAAGTCCAGTGGTGGACGGTAGTGTACGAAGAGTGAAAACGCCGGTATAGTTCCGTGAGTGTTGAGTACCCATCGGAACGAGAGGTAGACCGAGTCGAGAGAAAAGAATCTCCTTGAGCAAAGAGTGTCCCGGTGGCTGATTGAAGTGGTTCGAAAAAGGTAGAACACGGCATCACGAGAAAAGCAAGAACGAGAGCTGTACGAGGTTGTTTTCAAAGGAGAACATTACTGGAGGCCAGGACGAGTTTTTCATCGCAACCAAGGGTAGGAGGAAACGGGTTTTGTGTGAGGACATTCGCAGTTCACCAGATAAAGGTCAGTCTCATTTGTCAAGACATGAATGTATGGGTTTTTGTATTAAATACCACATTAAAAATTGAAGAACATAATCGCTAATATCAGAAGATTTTCATCAAACTTAAATCAATTTGTTGCTAATAAATAATAGTTTCATTATTAATAAAAGTTTTAAATTGGAAACCAAAAGGAAATAAGATTCCCATTTTTAAATGTTTGTAGTAAATAAATATAAGATCTAACAAATATTAAGCAGTAATTGCCATTTATATAAAATAAACAAAATTTTGATTTATAATTGTAATCCATATGTGTGTATTATTTTATTTTTTTCCTATCCCGATTAGGAACCACTGAGAAATACTTAGAAGTCACGAAAGTAAGTAAGTAATTTTATAATTCGCCCTGAGATTGAAAACATATTGATAGGTGATCTGGTTGATTAATTAGATTATCACTAATGCATTAATTAAATTAAATTACATATAAGAATATCATCACATATAAATAAAAAAGATCACAACAATATATATATATATATATATATATATATATATATATATATATATATATATATATATATTGATGTGATCTTGATTATTGATATGAGATAATATTCTTATATGTCACTTAATTTAATCAATGTATTAATACTAATCTAATTAATTAACCAGATCACATATCAATATGTTTTCAATCTCAGGGCGAATTATAAATTAATTACTTACTTTCGTGGCTTCTAAATATTTCTTAATGGTTCCTAATCGGGATAGAAAAGAAAAGAGTAAAAAAAATACACATATGGGTTACAATTATAATCAAAATATTTTTTATTTTATTTAAAAGGCAATCAATGCTTAATATTTGCTATTTCTTATTATTCTTAAACATAACATTTACAAATGGGAATCTTATTTCCTTTTGGTTTTCAATTGAAAGTTTTTATTAACATTTAACTATTAGGAGTTATTAGGAACAACTCTATTTAAGTTTGATGAAGCTTTTCTGATATTATTGATTATGTTATTCAATTTTTTATGTGGAATTTAATACGAAAAACCCATACATTCATGTCCAAACAAATGAGACTGACCTTTTCCTGGTGAACTGAAAATGTCCTCACACAAGACCCGTTTCCTGCTATCCTTGGCTGCGATCAAACCTCGTCCTGGCTTCCAGTAATGTTCTCCTTTGAAAAACTAGCTCGTATAGCTCTCGTTCCTGCGTCTGTCGTGATGCTGTGTTCTACCTTTCTCGAAACTGCTATCAGCTACCGGGACACTCTTGGCTCAAGGAGGTTCTTTTACTCTCGACCTGGCCTACTTCTCGTTCCACGATAGATACTCCACACTCACGGAACTACATCGGCTTTCTCACTTTCCGTACACTACCGTCTACTACTCGACTTCACTTCTCGACAGCTCAAAACATTCTGATCTGACTTTCTCATCCATTCCCCTACTTTCTAAATATCCCTTCCAGATTCACAAATCAATCTTCCACCACCAACTCTCATTCGTAATATTCCTCAAAACCAATTTTTAATCTTTCTAAATATGCTTAATGGATTTCAAAAGAAAATATTTAATTCCCATTCTAAAATACTTTCTAACTATTTACAAATTTTAATGACCTATTCTCTCTTTCAAATGAGTCTTATTTAGCATAGGCTAATGATCGAAACCTTCCGCGAAAAACGATAATGAACTATCATCTATTTAACTGAGTTTTATTTAGCATAGGCTAATGATCGACCTTCCGAGAAGAACGATAATGGTACGCGTCATTCACTTTGTTTATCTAAGCACATTGTTCCGAGTTTCGTACGCTTATTCTAATCACTTCTTAAAATTAAATATAACAATTTGTTGTATAAAGGTTGTTCTAAATTTATATGCCCGAGGTTGAGAAAATTAAAAATATTTTATATTAAAGTGAATTTTGTTTATAATTATCAAAATTTAATTTTCATATCAAATAGAAATATAACAAATCCCCGCCTTGTATTCGATAAAATTTATCTGCATTTTTAAATAAATTTTCTCGAGGCAAAACCAACTCCCTGTATATTTCCTTACTTTAATCTACGTCTTATAGCCTAACTTACTATCTACTTCATGTAATTCTGTCTTTTATTCGTGATATTTGTATACATCGTGAATATTATAAATTCCTCGGATCTTTTCCGAGTTCCTGTGCCTCAACTCATAACTATTTATCCCATTTTCATTATTCACGATGTACGGGCCTTCGAAAACAGGCATCAACTTTGCGCAAATGCCCCCAGGAAGATTTGATACTCGTAATGCCCTCACGAGTACTTTTTCACCCTTTTGGAAAGTCACTGGTCTTCTTTTTCTATTTTGTTCCTGTCTTTGGATATATTTTTCGTTGCTTCGCCGTAATCTTCTCTGTACGGTTTCAATCACCTGTTGATATTCTTTTGGCTCTTGGTCTTCCCATGGCCTTATCGGCAGTACACCCTTCATGATGTATTCTGGGGTCTCTTTTGTTACTGTGCTCGAAATTGTATTTAGATACCTTTCTATTTCCGCCATTTTCCTGTCCCAGTGGCGATGTTGACCATCTGTTGCAATGCGAAGAAATTTCGTCACTTCCTGTATGAATCGTTCCGAAGGATTACTCTGTGGATGCCTGATGCTGACAAAATTTGTCTCTATTCCTCGTTCTCGAAGTTGTCCCTTGAAACGATCATTTCGGAAATACGTTGCATTGTCCAGTAGAATCTTTTTTGGTGTTCCTACTATGGCTATAAAATTGTCGATTTTTCTTAATATTTCCTGCCCCTTTGTGGTGCGGCAACTATATAATTTTACGTATTTTGAAAACACATCCACCATTACCAGAATATGTTTGTTCCTTTTAGTGGTCATAATTAGATCGCTTAACATATCTATTGCTACAATGTCTAGTTTGTTTCGGGCTTCAATATTTTTGGCAACATTTTCGTTTTTGAAATTCCGACTCTTATATTTTTGACATACATCGCACTTCTGGGTAATTTCCTTTGCAATGCGGTAATCCTGTCGGCTGATGTAATTTTCCCTAAAAACGAGCCAAACTTTTCTGCTACCGATATGCCCATTGTCCTCATGTAATTTCTTTATTATCTTTTCGGCCAATGTCTGTGTCACTAAATATAGTTCCTTTCCGTCTATTCTCTTAAAATATATGTCATTTTCTATTTCCGCTCTTCTTTTCTCTCTTTCCTCTAGGTCTTCTTGGTTTGTCCTTATCTCATTTAACGAATATATCCCTTCTTCTTGTATTAATCTATTTAGTCCCACCTGTAGAGTAATTGTTTCCTTTTTTCCGGTGTCCTCATCCCGTGTTAGAGCGTCGGCTATTATGTTGTCTTTTCCTTTTATATATCGGAACTCAAAATCATACTCCTGTAATAATAGAATGCCTCTATGTATTCTATTATTTACTAATCTACTCTTCATGATATGTACTAAAGCTGCATGGTCTGTTTCGATTGTGAATTTTGCTCCCAATAAGTAAAACCTCAATTTGTTTACGCAATATAGTACACTGGCAAACTCCAATTCTGTAACACTATATTTTCTCTCATGTGTTTTAGTCACTCGAGATATAAAACATATCGGCACTTCTTGGTCGTTTTGTATTTGAGACAGAACTCCTGCAAATTTTTGTATGGACGCATCTTCGGAGTATAAAAGGTAAATTGTAAATGGGGTGGTATATTTTCGTTCCTTTTGCGAATTCTCGTTTTAATGTTTCGAAAGCTTCCTCCTGTTCTTCTTTCCAATTCCATTTTATTCCTTTTTTAAGCAACTTTATCAGAGGGATTTCCTTTTGGCTCAAATCGGGAATCAGTTTTTTAAAATAATTAATCGTGCCAAGAAAACCTCTCAATGTTTTCAAATTCGTTGGTCTTGGGTATTCATCTATGAGCTTGACTCTGTCTTCGGATAATCTTACTGTTTTGGTGTCCAATTGAAAACCCAAATAAATGACTTCTTTTTGAAAAAATTGACATTTTTCAATGTTTAATTTCAATCCCGCTGTGTCCAATTCTTCCAGAATTATTTCTATGTGTTTCAGATGACTCTGAGTATCTTGTGAAAAAATTAATAAATCATCGATATAATGAACTATGAAATCTTCGTGGCGATTCAAAATGGTATGTAGAGCTCGGACGAGTGCAGCACAAGCACTCTGCAATCCAAACGGCACTACCTTAAACCGGTAGACAATACCATCAATAGAAAAAGCGGTGTAGTTTCTACACTTTTCAGCTAACGGTATCAACCAAAAACTGTGTTTTAAGTCAATTTTCGAAAATATGTGTGACCCGGTGATTCTTCCAAAAATGGCCTCGATGTTTAGAGGTGATTCATATTGTGATACTGTGTGCTGGTTGATATTCCTGGCATCTAAACATAATCTCAATTCTCCACTGCTTTTCTTTACTATCACAATCGGGTTAACATACGGTGAATCACATCTTTCGATGATTTGATCTTCCAACATTTCATTTATTTCTTCTTTCACCTCTTGTCGATACTTGTATGGAATCGGGTAAGTCTTTGATCGAAAATTTCCCAAGTTTTTCACCTCAAATGAATGTTCGTACTTTTTAGCCACTCTGTTTTCCTCATTGATCAAATTTTCGTAGTTTCTTAACATCAACCGCAATTCTTTTTCTTTCCCTTCTCCACATATCAATTTTCTGTCTTTTTTCTCAGATTCTTCACACAAGTTTACCGTGCATTCTGCATCCTCGTTTGCATATACCTCCTCTTCAAATACCACTGTTTCAATCATATTCTTTTCACTTTCATTTTTTAGCTTTATTTCTTCTTCTCCTGAGCCCGTCTCTTCTTTTGAGGAATCCCAGGTTTCCTTTGTTTCTGATACTCTCAAATTTTCTTCTTCTGGGCTCAACTCTTCTTTTGAGGAGCCACAGGTTTCATTTTCTTTTATCTTTTTCTGACCTTTTCTCCTTTTTCTTCTTTGTCCTTGCTTCGCTGCCAAATTCATTTCCACTGTTTGTTCTTTACCTGATTCGTCCGTATTTTGTTTCTCATGTTCCTTGTCCTGTTCTTTTTCTTTTTCTTCTGTTAGTTTCATCGTATTATTTTTAAAATCTATCACTACATGTTTTTCTGCCAATTCGTCCACTCCTACTATCATGTCATGTGACATGTTTGGCATTATTACACATTGTAGTGCATACATATTCTTGCCCAGTCGTACCATTACTCGTATGCCTTCATTTATAGTTGCCAATGTCCGTTTGTTTGCGCCCACTAAATTTACCCTAGGTATTTTATAAATTAAATTTGTTAAGTTAACTTCTTCTATTAGTTTTCTGTTGACCAATGTTATTTCAGATCCAGTGTCTATCATAATTTTAATTGGTTTCTCGTTGATAAATCCATCCACAAATTTTAAATTAATTCCATTTTTCTTTTCGTTGTTTCCTGCCAATTTAATAAACTCCTTGGGGTGACAAAAGATTCCTGTTTGCTTTTTGGTTTTTAGTGAGCGCCGTCGTGAAAAGACGCCGGTTGCTCATCGTTGTTTATATTTTCGTCATAATGTCTCTCTCCGTCATATTCATCTGTCTGGGTATTATTTACTTCTCTTCTATTTTTTCTTGGTCTGTCGGATCTGTTTCGGTTTTCTCGATATACCTGTTCATTTTGTCTACCATTATTTCTGTTTTCTTGATTTGAGCGTGTGGTGTTTCTATTCTGGTATTCTCGATTTCTGTCCTCATTCCATTGCCTATTTCTTTGTTCATAATTTCCTCTTCCGTTGTCTCTATTTTCGTTTTCCCTTCTGGGATTAAAATCTCGTCTTGTATAGTCCCTCCTATTTTGATTTCTATCTCTGTAATCTTGTGTTTCTCGGGGCCTGTAATCTTCTCGCGACCTTCTTGATTTTCTTTCTCTTAGACGTGATTCTCTTATTTGTAGGAATTGGCATAAACTATCTATGTCTTTGTAATTTTGCAATGTTATATGGTCTTCCAGCGTTTCCTCGAAATGTCTTGCAATCAGTTCGACTAATTGTTCCGATGAGTAATTATATTGTAAATGTTTTGCATTATTGTAAATTTGCAAAGCATATGTCCTTTCTGATACACCCATCCTATCATTGTATTTCCCATTTTGCAATTCCTTGTTAATTTCCAATTGTTGGACCTTTCCCCAGAAATAATTCAAAAATTTTTGTTCAAATTGTTGCCAATTGCCGAATTCTTCTTCTTTACTATCGAACCATAGGCTTGCTTCATATTTGAGATGGTTTCTGATAGTTTCTTTTGCTGTATCGAAATTTCCGATGTGTTGTATTTTCTTTTTCAGGCTATTTATGAACGGCACTGGGTGTAATCTTCTTACATCCCCGCCAAACCTTATCTTCACGTCATCTGTGCTATGTATAACCATTTCTCTTCCTTCTCCGACATTTTGTTGCGTCCGGTTTTCGGTGACTTGTTTTTCTATTTCTGTGATTCTTTTTTCCACTTCTTCTCTGTCTACTTGAATAGCATTTTCCAACTTATTTTCCAAATTTTCTAGTTCCTCTTTTTCTGGCCATTCGTTAACTCCTTTATTTTATCTTGAATTTTCATTTCATACTTTTCTATGCGTTCCTCCATTTTCTTGTTGTTCTCTTCTACGGCTTGTTTTGTTTCCTTCTGATTTTCTTGCATTATTCTTTTTGTTTCATCCATTTTTTGATCCAATTTTTGTTGTGTTTCATCCATTTTTCGTTGTGTTTCCTCCATTTTTTGATCCACTTTATCCATTTTCTTTGATGTTTCTTCCTGATTTTTCTCCATTGTTTGTTTTGTTTCTCTTTGATTGTCATCCAGTTTTTGTTGTGTTTCATCCATTTTCTGTTCCATTCTTTGTGACTGGAGTTGCATCATTTGTAATAATTTATCTATTCCTGATAATTCTTGCTGTTCTGATGCCATGATTGTCTTGTCTAAAATATCTTCTTGGTCTGAATTATTCTCTTGATTTGAATGTTCTTTTTGTTTTTTGTTGTCTTTGCTTTGGCTTCTTGTCACAGACATTTGTTTTCAAGAAGTACTGTCCCCGCCAAATATGAAATTTTACTAGTATGTTACCAAGACGACTTTTTCTCACCCAAATATTATAAATTGTCAATAAATATATCAAATGTAAATATCGTAAAATAAAATATTAAATCAGTTATGTAAAATTTGTACCTAAAGAGATCTAAAATTTTATGTTATCAAATGTAAGTATCTCACTTTTTACCACAGGCATATAAATTTTCAAATACCGGCTTTACTCTTTCTATCCTTCAAATTTGCCACTAGAAATACTTTACAATGCTTTCCACGTTGGACGACAGTTGATGTGATCTTGATTATTGATATGAGATAATATTCTTATATGTCACTTAATTTAATCAATGTATTAATACTAATCTAATTAATTAACCAGATCACATATCAATATGTTTTCAATCTCAGGGCGAATTATAAATTAATTACTTACTTTCGTGGCTTCTAAATATTTCTTAATGGTTCCTAATCGGGATAGAAAAGAAAAGAGTAAAAAAAATACACATATGGGTTACAATTATAATCAAAATATTTTTTATTTTATTTAAAAGGCAATCAATGCTTAATATTTGCTATTTCTTATTATTCTTAAACATAACATTTACAAATGGGAATCTTATTTCCTTTTGGTTTTCAATTGAAAGTTTTTATTAACATTTAACTATTAGGAGTTATTAGGAACAACTCTATTTAAGTTTGATGAAGCTTTTCTGATATTATTGATTATGTTATTCAATTTTTTATGTGGAATTTAATACGAAAAACCCATACATTCATGTCCAAACAAATGAGACTGACCTTTTCCTGGTGAACTGAAAATGTCCTCACACAAGACCCGTTTCCTGCTATCCTTGGCTGCGATCAAACCTCGTCCTGGCTTCCAGTAATGTTCTCCTTTGAAAAACTAGCTCGTATAGCTCTCGTTCCTGCGTCTGTCGTGATGCTGTGTTCTACCTTTCTCGAAACTGCTATCAGCTACCGGGACACTCTTGGCTCGAGGAGGTTCTTTTACTCTCGACCTGGCCTACTTCTCGTTCCACGATAGATACTCCACACTCACGGAACTACATCGGCTTTCTCACTCTCCGTACACTACCGTCTACTACTCGACTTCACTTCTCGACAGCTCAAAACATTCTGATCTCACTTTCTCATCCATTCCCCTACTTTCTAAATATCCCTTCCAGATTCACAAATCAATCTTCCACCACCAACTCTCATTCGTAATATTCCTCAAAACCAATTTTTAATCTTTCTAAATATGCTTAATGGATTTCAAAAGAAAATATTTAATTCCCATTCTAAAATACTTTCTAACTATTTACAAATTTTAATGACCTATTCTCTCTTTCAAATGAGTCTTATTTAGCATAGGCTAATGATCGAAACCTTCCGCGAAAAACGATAATGAACTATCATCTATTTCACTGAGTTTTATTTAGCATAGGCTAATGATCGACCTTCCGAGAAGAACGATAATGGTACGCGTCATTCACTTTGTTTATCTAAGCACATTGTTCCGAGTTTCGTACGCTTATTCTAATTACTTCTTAAAATTAAATATAACAATTTGTTGTATACAGGTTGTTCTAAATTTATATGCCCGAGGTTGAGAAAATTAAAAATATTTTATATTAAAGTGAATTTTGTTTATAATTATCAAAATTTAATTTTCATATCAAATAGAAATATAACAATATATATATATATATATATATATATATATATATATATATATATATGTTCTTATAGGTATTACCTGTCGAAAAAAACGCTGCAGTACTCTGGTTGTTGAAGTGTCACGAACAGGGTATATTTTTGTCTTATTACCCTGGCCTAATAGGGCCGTCACACAAGATACCGGCCAGATTCCAAAAGATTGACTTCGCTCTATATTTGTCGCCCTACTCTGACAGTGGCGTAGCTGAAGATTGCGGGGCCCCCCAGCGACAGTTTTTGTGGGCCCCCGTATTATAAACATAACGACAACTAATAACAGTATAATTACATACTAAAATATGTGTAAATGACAATAGTTGGCCTTTCTTTAATAAAGTCTTCATTAGTTTATGAATAGACATGAAAACCTATTATACATGTATCTTAATCAGACAAACCTATTAGTAAGTTGTTGCAATATTATATCTAAATTTACATTGAAAACATTAACTACAAACCTTTTTTGCTAATAGTTACTTTTTCGTCACAGCTGAGCTCATCGTAAATTTTTTTATACGTTTTATCCGTTTATTTTTAAATTCCGGTGTAATACCCCCCTATTCTGCTATTCCTGCTGCTTTTGCTAAAGTTTCGAAAATAGAATTTCTCATTTCTAGAAGATTATCACGAGTTTTTTCAAAAAGTTGAAGGGCGACCGTTACCTCTGCCGTTTCAGATTGCAAAAGTGTTGATGTTAGATTAATAAAGTTAAGTATATTAGATTGAATAGTAATGTTAATGACAAATTCAAAATTATTCATATGCTCTAATAATGCATTCGCTTGTAATTTTTTATCTTTTTTTAGAGAGCTATGAAATTTTCGTTAAAGATTTCGTTACTTGTCGAAAAGCTCGACGCAAAGCCATAACAGCATCATGTCTGGATGACCACCGGGTTTTATATAACCTTGTGTTGGTAAGCGCGATGGATCCAAAGTTATAATAGTACATAGTACATCCTATCTGTTAATACTTGCACTAAAAAACATAATCTGTTTAATTATATATCTTAAAAAACCAACTCCTGTACACCAACAATGGCATCATTCAACACTAATAGGTTCAGATTATGGGATGCACAAAAAAACATAGGAAGCTGTTTTTTCAATCTCAGTTATACGCCTTTGTACGCCTGAATATACACCACTCATAACCCTTGCCCCATCATACCCCCTTCCTCTGCAGGTGTGTACGGAAAGGTGCTTTGACTGTATAAATTTTAAAATTTCATTTACTAGACCTTCTGCACTTTGGTCTAACATGCGAATAAATCCCAAAAAACTTTCAACAACTTTAAGCTGATCGTGTTTCGAAATATCTTGAGTGCTATCAAGAATAATTATTGAATAAAAACAATTTTTTTTAATTAAATTAATCAATTTGTTTTCAGTTTCTTGAGCCAGCAAATTTATAACTTCGTTTTGTTTTTATCGATTAATTTAGCTAAAACAGGATCATATTTAGCTAGTAAAGGAACCACCAACAAAAATTACGTTTTTGAGATTTACTTTCATCTAAACTACCAACATGCCCACGAAAGTACGAAACGCTAAATTGCACAACGAAAAAACTTACGTCAATTATTACCCGCTTCAATATTTCTTTCCAAATTCAATATTTTGATGCTTATTATGAAAATATGTTTTGGTCCCAAATTTAAAGAAAGTAGAAGTATTAACACATTGAACGTCACGTGAGCTGTATTTAACTCACGCCTTGTTTGGCCCAGGCGTTCAGTGAGTTAAATATTATTAACATTAACATTAAGATTCTCAACGTGGAGCTTGAAGGCACAAACAAAAAATTTTAATGTGGCGGTTAATGTGTTAAGCTTGAAGGCTTTAAAGGGCCCCTCCTAACGTCGGGCCCCCCGTAAGCTCTACGCCACTGGCCTACTCAAAACCTCAAAACGTGAAGAGGTCAGTGGCCGGAGTCAGTCTGGTTTCAAAAATGGCACGAAAGAAACGATCTTTAGTATACAAACAGAATTGTTTATATCAAAGAAAGGATGTTTTTATCTGTTTCATCGATTATGAGAAAGCATTCGATAATGTAAAACAGGAACTGATGATAAAATATCTATAAGAGTTGGGATTGGATGCGAAGGCGGACGTAAGAATTGTCGCCAATCTGTATTGGAACCAGACAGCAACAGTACGTCTTCAAATTTTCTACGAAACAGAAGATTTCTCAATTAAAAAAGGAGTAAGGCAAGGTAGTTCAATGTTGTTCAAATTATACGTTAAAAAAGCCTTCACAGAAGCAGTGGCAGACTCTAATAAGGGTATTAAAGTTAACGGCATATTTATTAAAACATCAGGTATGCCGATGACACACCGATAGTGGCAGAGAACATTGATCATCTTCAATGCCTTTTAAATGATCTGACTCTTGCAAGTGAAACTCGGGGTTTAAAAAGAAATATCAAGAAGACAAAGACAATGATAATAAGTAGAAATACTTACCAAAACGCTGTTTATGCCCTCTTCTTTATTTTTGCCTTTTTTTATGACGTGGCAACGTGGTAGTTTTATACCGATATATCCACATGTCCTCATACGATAAAGTCAGTCGCCCAAGAAAGGTTCGTAAAGCATACGTGTCGAATCACTACGGCCAGTGTCATATGGCTGAAACAATCTCTCTTAGCGTGCATATCTCTTCAAAGTGGTCATGTCGTGTTTATCAAAACTTTAGACAATTCAAAGTGTAACGGACTTATATTTTACTGTTTAATTTAGTGTTTTAGAGCTAATAAAGTCAATATCTTTTACACTTTGTAATCACTTAACCAGCATCTTATCAAAGCTTTTTTATCGCGTCAAATTCAAACGCAAAAATAAATGTCTCTGAAGAAAAAATCGGACAAGTCAGGTAATTTAACGAGGGTTGGTATCCTAAGAATAAAATAAAGGGCAGAGTAGAACAAGCCAGAAATGTTTTTTGGGGCTTCGTAAATTTCTGACTGATTGCAAGTTGGATTCCAACCTCCAATACAAGATGCTAAAGTGTTAGCCTGTGCTCTGGTCCAGAATGGAAGCATAGACTTTGAAGGTCATTTCCATTAACAATCTTAAAGTGTTTGAAATGTGGTACATGCGTCGAATTATTAGAATATCATAGACGGACAGAGTCAGAAATGAGGAACTACTAAGAAAAGCGGACTTACAGAAAAGGGAACGTCTTAATTACGTTAAAAATAAAAAGGCTGCATACTTATACCACATATTACGAGGAGTAAGATACACTTTTCAGCAACTGATACTCGAAGGAAGGATAGAGGGTAAGAGTGACGTAAAAAGATGTCATGGCTGCGTAATATTCGGCAATGGACAGGAATCCACAACTATGAAATGCTTCGCAATGCTGCTAAATACAGAATTATTTAATCCTATATTTAATCTTATATCTAACATCTCACACGACAAGATAATGTACGGTGGACACCTACACAGAAATGCACGACTCCTTAAGAAGAAGAACACACTATATCCGTTCGATTTGTTTTCCTTTTTCTTTGTCCGTCACTCGTCTTTTCCAATTCCCAATTTTTTGCACTTGATATCATGCATAGCTGTTCCCTATCATTTTCTTATTGGCCTTACATTTTTCTTCTTACTTTTCGGGTTTTTATGCTATCCCTTTAATTAATCTTGATTCATCTTTTACCTACAAGTTCTTTCGCAAAAATCACGTATTACAGTCAACAACGTAGACTCAATCTAAATGTAATGAAGACAAAGTTCATGATAATTAGCAAGAAAAGATAAGAGAAGGTCAACTATACTGTCAACTAAACCAAAGCCCTGAAATTAGTCTATCCACCACCACAGAAAGAACCCAGTACCTTCTGCTCTATCACATATACTGACAAGATAACAAAAAAAAAATAGCCAGATACATAAAAAAGAAAGGAATAACACTAGCTTTCAGAACTAACAACAACTTATGCAAATATATTTAGAATAAGAGCCGAAAGAGAAAACAACTACAGAGTGGTGTCTACAAACTAACTTGTGGTGACTGTCCGAAAACTTACATCGGTCAAACTGGCAGAATCTTTGACAAACGGATAGCAGAACACAAAAGGGCTTTCAACAATAGAATAACAGACACTTCTACATACGCACTTCACCTTCTAGATCATAATCATTATTTTAATGAAGAGTTTCAAATTCTGCATATTCAAAATAAAGGCCTTAAGCTATCTTTATTAGAATCTATGGAAATTAATAAATTGAAAAATACAGATATAATTCTGAATGACCAACTCGAGACAAACAGCTCCCCACTCGTCAACCTCTTCAGTTAAAGATTTTAAAAAAACAAACCCATAGTAAACTAAATCACTTGAGAAAGGCACTCGGCCGAAACAGCTCTAGTCACATAGTTATAATAAATTTTGTGGAAGTATAGAAAATAAACGTTTTCAATGTTTTATTGTTAGATAAACCACAGTAGGAAAAATGACGTACTAGAACTGCCTCGGAATCATAATAAATAATGAATGGACCAACAAGCAGGAAAGCAAGAGCGATCATTGAAACTCTCTGTCTCTCTCTCTCTCTCTCTCTCTCTCTCTCTCTCTCTCTTTCTCTTTCTCTCTCTTTCTCTCTCTTTCTATGTAGGAATTTCGTCAGGGCTTTTAGTTATTATTACGTTTGTTAATATCTTCCATTCCCTTCTATTTTTAGCTTTATTTTTCACTTCTCCCCAGCTTACTCCTACTGATTCGTATTCTTTCATGACACTCCTCTGTCCTTTTCCAAGTATTGCCTGGCCTCCCCTTTTTTCGTTTATCCAATGGCTCGTACTCAAGTCCTTATTTCGTTACATTGTTTGAATCTTTTCTAAGCGTGTGTCCAATCCATTTCCTTTTCATTATAGATTCAAGAACGGGTTCTTGCCATGTTTTCTCCCATAAATCGGCGTTGGAAATTTTCTGAGGCAGTAACGCGCGTTAGCATGTGAACGGTCACAAACAAAATGTATGTAGTTGTAATCGCGCGTTATCGAAACGCGCGTTAATAACGCGCGTTAAGCGCTTATTCTAAGGAAGGTTCCATACAAAATTTGTGATGTTTTTAAGTCCAAATTGAATTTCTACAAAGTACCTCGACAATTTTGACCTATTCAGTTCATAAGACGTAACACATACACATAACAATCTACTAGAATTTCCTCTAGTTTTTGGCACATGTAGGACGACACTAATGTCGCTTATTTTTTATTGAACGTCCCTTCTATTGAACCAGATCTAAGCAAATATGCACAGATCTTAGTTTGCTAATTTTATACGTTTATTTTATAACGGCCTCAAATAAAATGTGTATTAAATGTTTGTAGTTGTAATGGCGCGTATCAAAACGCGCGTTAAATGCTTGTCATGTGAGCGTGGCCTTTATTCTTTTCACAGTTTAGTCTTTATTTTGAAGAGAACCAAGCTCTATTTATTTCACATTCTGATTGTAAACACCGACAATTTCTTGTACCGTTAAAAGGAACTTTATGTTAAATAAATAACGCCCCGCCAAAAGAGATACGAATAAAATAGTTTGGTGGTATAATAGCACTTCTATTTCTTGTAGTTCATCGTTGACTTGTGAGGTCTGGGAACGCCAAAGATATAAAATATCTTGAAAGGTTTTATAGCTAAAAGAGTTTTTTTCTATAGTGTGAGGTTTGTTTAAAGTTGCTTCGGCGTTAAGGACAATATTACGATGGGAGGGTTTTGTAACATCGATGGGTATTTTATGAGATGGTATTTTACTTACAAGCAGATTTTATATTTGAAAAACAAATTAGGAACTAATAGACACTACAATAGTGTGCAAATATTATTCATATGTTTTACAATTTAACTTTTTGGTAATAGGGAATTTGCACATTTTTGTTTTATTTTTATTTAAACTAAACTGAACGTAATGTTCAGTCTCGTTTATAAATAAGATTTACATAGTTTCACGCCTCAAAAACTCATAATATTACAAATTTAAAATCTTCTGTGTATTTAAAACATTTTAAAAGATCGAAAAAGCGCCCGAACACTTGTGACGTCAGATCATAATATTATTTTGTAATGACATTTCTCCTGTCTCATATAAAAATATATATAATTTGTTTATAGTGGAGTTTGATACAGTTTCTGAAGATTGGATAGTATTGAATTGTGTGTGTGTGTTTAATATTGAAATTTAACGTAAATACTATAGTAAGTATTGTTTAGTACCGATATGTTAAAGAGAACAATGCGTTTAACAAAGTGGTTAGATGCATGTCGAAAATATATGAAAGACATTTTAGTTTATTCTCAAAGTCTGCATGCATGTGAAGATAATTTTAATATAAGTATTTAATATCTGTTCTCTGCTGATTAGTTTTTTTTAATAAATCAAATGTATTTTGAACAAAAAGAAAATCGAACTCTTGGTAGATGCACATTACAGATTAAATAATAGTTACCTATAGAATATTTGCCTGGAACTGTTTTTACTATAAAATTAAAATAAACTAATCATAGCAATAAGGTTTTATGTTTATAATGGGTAAGTTATCAGACTGCCCTTTAGAAAAATCCTCTTCAAACATTTTAAAAAAGTTGTCTTAACAAATACACTCAAAGAGTATGAAATATATTGATCACAGCAACCATCTAAAGATTTGTAAAACTGAGATATACCATAAAATGACTACAACAAGTAAACGAACATCAAATGTAATTAATTAATGGCGCGGACCTTGAACATGTTTAACTTTATGACGTCTCGACTAATATGGGCGCGTTTTGGATTGCCTGCCTTAATTTAAATTTTCTCTCGAGTTTAATCGTTTTTAGGCGCCAAACGAAAGACAAAAACAACTTTTTTATATATTGTAGTGGTTTTCTCAAATGTATGTTTATAATATTTTATTTTAAACTTCTCTCTCTACTTGGACTTACATATATTTTTTAAAGAAATTAATATGATATCTTAGGGCTATTTTACTAATTAAAACAAAACGTGGCTTCAAAGTATTTTTTGCTAGTAGTTGCCTTTAAGGAAAGGGATAGACAATAGGAAAATAAATTTACAGCAAAATTATGAAATTATAAAGCAAAAGTTATATTTTAAAATCAATCAAATATTAAAAGTAAAAAAATCATATAAACACATACCATATACAATAATCAGAATAATAAAAATTTCAAACATCCATCAAATCATACATCCAAGATTATCAATACAAATTAATTAAACTTATATCCAAATCAAAGATTTCTTAATTTTAGTGATTCACGATAAATTATCATTTATTTTAATTCTCAATAAAACCGACAAAACGAATAACTCTAATTTAAATAGGTGGTCGTGATTGATAGTCTCTGTTTACTAAAATGACGAAACTAACCTTTTATCCCCAAAATTGATGACTTCACCTCACTCAGCTTTGATTATACCTTGTCCACTTTGCTCATACTTTTCAGTTTCTCCAAATGCTCCTGCTAACTCATCTGCTCCAAATCTTAACTACATGAATAAACCCCTTCTCTCCAGACACAAGGATATCTCAACTAATCGACTTGGTCCAGTATAAAACTATAGATCTAATTATTACTTACAGCATGTCAGTTATTTCTTCTGTCTGCTACCATAGTTGGAACTATTTCCACCAAACACAAATACAACTTTTCACAACATATACTTTTTTCAAAACTTGGCTAATTAGCAACGTCGTCTGAGCAGAAACACAATATTCTCTCCTCTCCTGGCAAAACTCCATCCAAATCATTAAATCTCCCACTTGGTTTTTAGTGAACCAATCATTACGTATCTCTATCCAAACAAATTTTACTGTCTTCTCAAAAAACCAACTTTATATTATCCAATAATCCGTAAGTAAAGTCATTCTTAGTAAACACATAATAAACCGTTTCAATTTCTACGGAAAAAAGGATAATTACCGATCCCCGATGACTATTCACTAAACCTACTCTTTGTCTAAATATTTTCATTGTTTTGTAGTATACCGTACGATAGAAAGATTAACGTAAAATGTTTACAAATGTCTATCTAAAGGGTCGTTTAAACACAGCGATAAATCAAACAACTTATCAAGGTCAATCGAGTTGTTGCAACTTATCATTGTGTGTAAACGGTGCATCGCACAACTTATCAAAGTTGGAGTTGGGTTGAAGGTGGTATCGCATTGAATCGCAGCGTCTAAACAGCGTTTCAACTTGTCATCACAACTAGTTGCTGTGACTTATCGTTGTGTTTAAACGACGCTTAACTAAACGGTAAACAACCAATATATTGTGTTCTTATTTTCTGGGAATGCCTTTAACCGAATAAGATTCACTAATTCCGAAAAACACTTTCTTAATATAATGCTTAATAGTATAATATACAGGGTGTTGCGATTTCTGTTGGTCGGTGATTTGATTTTTGTCTTAATATTTTCTGTTTGAATTTTGAAAAAATATGGAACCCTATTAATATATTTTAAATTATGTTGTGTTGTGATTTAGATGTACCTTTTTTTCGAATTTAAAATTTTATGAAAATTCCCTATTGGCAACTAGTTTATGTTTAAGTAGTTATAAGTTTTGTCAGAGAGGAGTAATGACACCTGTCAAGCTACTAAGGTATTGCATTTTTGTTATTTTGTTTCTTATAACGTTTTTGTCTTAATTTTTTTCCTTAGTTTAAATGCAGCGCACGAAAACACATAAAGTAACGATAATAATGGGAGACCTCAATGCAAAAACGGGAAAATGCAAAGTTGATAATATAATTTAGTAAAAATGGACTGGGACTACGGAATGAAAGAGGCGACAGACTACTTCAGTTCTGACAAAAACGAAACGTTCATTCTGACGAATGTTGACGATCATCATGGCAATCTTTATTTTATCTGCAGCATCGCGGGAAAGATACACATAATATGTTGTGTTTAACCAGGTTCTGAGGTTCTTTACCACGATGTTCTTCTTCTTCCTGGATCTCGCTTTCCAAATATTTTTCCTTGCGGGATGGCTTGAACGATGGCATATCAGGATTCATCTTCATCAGGACCTTCTTATTTATGACTCAGTCAGTGACTCAGTCCACATGATTTTAAGTATTCTTCGATATAGCCACATTTTAAATGCTTCCACTCTTCTGCACATATCTTCGTTGTAGGCCGACGATTCAACACCATAAAAAAAGACAGAAAAATATTCAGGAACGACCTGAAAACCCAAGAAAATTAATAGTAAGACATGGAAAATAATGTTGAAATAAGCAAAACAAACAAAAGGCTGCAGAACTAAAGGTGATCTTCTTCTTTAAGTGCCATCTCCGCGGCGGAGGTCGGCAATCATCATAGCTATTCGTATTTTAGAGATGGCTGCTCTGAAAAGTTCATTTGATGTACATCCGTACCACTCTCTCAGGTTGCGCAGCCACGAAATTCTGCGTCGCCCTATGCTTCTCTTTCCTTGAATCTTTCCCTGCATAATCAATTGGAGCAAGCTGTATCTCTCTCCACGTGAAATATGTCCGAGATATTCCAATTTTCTTGTTTTGATGGTATTTAGGATTTCCATTTCTTTATTCATCCTTCTCAGAACCTCTTTGTTTGTAACGTGTTCTGTCCACGTTATTTTCAGAATTCTTCTGTACACCCACAGCTCGAATGATTCTAGTTTTTTCATTGATGCAGCATTCAAGGTCCAAGCTTCCATTCCATAAAACAGAGTCGAGAAAACGTAGCACCTAGCCAACCTAACTCTTAGCTCCAACTTCAAATCTCTTGTGCAGAGCACTTTCCTCATTTTGTTAAAATTTGCTCTAGCCTTTTCTATCCTGATTTTGATTTCCTGTAAGTAATCTCCTGTGGAGTTGATCATTGTTCCAAGGTATGCATATTGATCGACTCGTTCGATATTGGATCCGTTGATGACGAGATTTTCGTTATTTCTTTGAGTTTTCGATATTCTCATAAACTTTGTCTTCTTGACATTCATTGTTAGCCCATATTCTTCTCCAAACTCTGCTATTCTGGTCACCAGCCTCTGAAGATCCCCAATATTTTCAGCTAAGATGACAGTGTCATCCGCATATCTAATGTTGTTAATGGGAACTCCATTTACCTTTATTCCAGCTGTTTCGCCATCCAGAGCTTTTTTCAAGATCTCTTCCGAGTAGGCATTAAAAAGAACCGGCGACAACACGCATCCCTGTCTCACTCCACGTCTGATTTCAATTTCCTCCGACAGCTGATCGTTAACACGTACTTTTGCTCGTTGCTTATAGTATAAATTCGATATAATCCTGAGGTCATTGTAGTCCAGCTTCCTTGATTCCAGAACGGGAATGATAACCACTAAAGGTGTTGATAACCACTAAAAACGAACTTCTAATCATTACAAAAAAGTCGTGTTTTTGACAACTTAATATCATTGATTAAGAAAATTTTATCACTTAATCTAAAATATTTCTAAAGATATCGTAGTATGAATCTTTTTCGTTAATCATTGTTCTTCTACACATAAATTATCTCAAGAATTTGCAGCTTTTTTGTATGCTGCATTGCATATATAATATTAAATCACTAATCTAATGTTTACCATCTTGCAAAAGTTTACTGTTTAAATCACTATTTCAATGGTAACAATGTTCATTCCAAGCACGGTACGCTGGACAAATGAACAACATATGGCACAGAAGATAAAATTAGATTATTCGAATAACATGATTAAATTTAATTTACATTCTAATAAGACAACCAACCTTACCTTCTTAAGAGAAGTAATAAACTTTAATTTGTATTGACTGCAACCACATTAATACCGCAAATCAGTAGTTCTGAACCTTCTAATCTAATATGTACGACTCTAATTATTTCAATCACACTTTTTTTTTAAACACTGCGTTTTTACAATCTACTCTATATACAAAGTAATTAAGTAAATAGTCTGTAAGTAAATGAAGGTAAGTTAGGTACCGTCCAGTGACGGTTCTCTAAGTAATGTGCCAAACCACACGGACCACGCTGCAGCGCTACTCTGTGGCTCCACAGAGTGGTTGACGATGATTTACCGTGGGTTCTTATGTAGAGATTTACCTACATTTTATTATACATTGGATGCATTTGAACTGAACAAAACAAATAAGGGCCAACACATACGGTGAAACTCAAATGTAACGAAACTGCAACCCTCAGTTACTTTTGAGTTAATGCCATAGACGTCTATGAGAAACCACATATGATGAAACCATTTTGACCGTTTCAAACCGACGATTTGAAACGCATACAGATCAGTTTCATTGATTGGCAGCCACAGACATATAATTGATATTCTTCTCAATGTACTATGTAGGGATGTATCTGTTACCGGCCAAACCCGATTTCAGGACAAACTAGTTTGGCGTAGGCCCAACTAGTTTGTCCAAACTAGTTGGGCCGAAATCGAGTTTGGCCGTTTTTTTAAAGTACCCACAACAACACAAAAACACGAAATCCGATAAAAACACAAGTTTCCTGCACACCGGTTTCAATGAAACTGAAACATATACGTTTCAAACGACCGGTCTGAAATGGTCCATATGGTTTCATCATGTGTGGTCTCTCATAGGCGTCTACTGCATAAACTCAAATGAAATTCAAAAGTAACCGACAGTTTCAGTTTCGTTACATTTGCGTTTCACCCTATGTGGTGGGCCTTAAAGTTATTTAAGTATGAAATTTTATAAAATGTTTAAAACTATGGACATTACAAACACTGATTTTGACGAATACACTTTTAAAAAATATATATTAGCCGGCAAGTTTTTAATCATTTGAACAAACTTTTTTTTCTCACCCATTACATTACCCGCCGCACCCTTCCAAACGATCCACTTCGCAGCGTAGTCGCCGGCGTGAGAAAATCGCCTGTTTCAGCCACTCTGTGGATCCACAGAGTAGCGCTGCAGCGTGGTCCGTGTGGTTTGGCTCGTAGGTCGTCTCGCCATACTCTCTTAAGTCATCTTTCAGCAAGTGGTTGGGTGAGTAAATTATTTATCAATACGTTGGTGTGGTCAGTGGAGCAACTTTTATATTTTATTGAACGATTCTTTATTATGTCCTTGATTAGTGGGATGTCCAGATCATTGTGAAGTATCTGGTTGGATACGTACTATGGAGCTTTACTCATCATACAGAGTATTTTGGATTTGAATGTTTGGAGTATCTTCGCATTTGAAGGTTTACTGCAGCCCCATAGTTCTATTCCGTATGCCCAAACTGGTATGGGTATAGCTTTGTACAGAAGCAGTTTATTTTCAAGAGATAATTGAGACCTTTTGTTAAATAGCCAGCTCATATGCTTTAGTGTAAGATCATATTGTTTTCGTTTATTTTTAACGTGCGTTTTCCATATGAGTTTTTCATCCAGATGCAATCCCAAGTATTTGGCAACTAGTTTTATGGGAGTTGTGGTACTATTTATAGAAACTTGGCCATGCAGACATTCTTGTTGTAATAGTAATTTGTACTGATTTGCTGGCATTAACATTTATCTTCCATCGCTAAAGCCAGTTTCGTAATTGGTCTAAGTGATTTTGTACTTTTTGTGATGCTACATTAGGGTCGACATCCACAGCTAAGATTCCTGTATAATCGGCAAAGTATCATTTCTGGTTGGAACGTCCGCTGTAAAAATTAGATACAGAAATGGGCCGAGAACGCTACCCTGAGTTACGCCAGATTGTATGATGTGGTAATTTGACTAGTTGTCTTCAATTTGAAAATCGGTCAGTAAAACACGATTTTAGAATGAAGTAATAACACTTGTTGTTGCAAGCCGTTATTATACAATTACTCCAAGGAAATAAGCAAAAAATAGACCATGTTCGAGACACTGAATTATCCACATATCTGACAACATTTATAGTAATTATAAACCTATGGGAAGAAAACCTCCTTTTTCCAGCCTAGAGTTTGGGGCCGTTTTTTTAATTATGAACTATTTAGTGCAAAAACGCGATTTTTTCAATTTTTTGCATCCCATTAACAAACTAAATACAGTCGGAAAAATGAAAGAATACCCATGAACGATCACATCAATCACATATTTTGTATTTGCCGTTTTTCTTCCATAAATAACAAACGAGAGAGATAGATTATTAATAATCTGAATAATACGTGATTAATGTGATCGTTCATGGGTATTCTTTCATTTTTCCGACTGTAGTTCACATAAAGTTACAAAATTAGATTTTTCAGAACATTGAAGAAGCTTTTTTATTCCTTATTGGCTTTGGATTACTTGATCCATTCAGCCACGATATATAATAAATTACTGTTTGCTACAATATTCCAAATATAATAAGATTACGTACATGTGCGCACATATAATACTTATGCACGCACATACATACATAGGTAGATACTGAAATCACTAAAAAGCAAAAAAAAATACAAAAAAGGAGGTGGAAACATTAAAATGACCGGCAGGTATACTCTTCATTCATGGCACTAACCAACTTTAATTAATTTACAAATATTGAAGAAGCTTCAAAATGCTGATTTTTGAAAGTTAAATAGTCAATTTTTTGCTTCGCAAATTGCAAAATAAGTGAAAATCGTTATTTGTTAAAAACTTTTGTTAAAACTAACGTAGAACTTTGTTGTCTCAATCAAAGTTTACTTTGACACTTCTCATTATCTCTGACACAAAGGTACCTTAACAAACCTCTTAAAAGTTGAGACCCATCCATTAATTAGTTTAAAAGTTTTTCTATTTGTTTATCCCGTAGACCTTTGTTTTTTAATAACATAAGACAGAAAATAACGAATATAGGGAAATTCTGGGTGTCAAATGGAAGTAGAAGAGTGATACTATCAAAATGTATTAAAGAAAGATAAAAAAATATTTAAAAATTCACAAGGAAAAAGTTTTCCTGTAGTTGGCTGTATACCATGTAATACAAAAAACAGTAAAATCCTTTATAAAAGGTATAAAGGATTTTACTGTTTTTTTTTAATATTTATTATAGTCAAACATCTTAATGCCAAATTTTTGAAATTTTTGTAGTAGAAGTAAAAAATATTCTTCTTCTTCTTTTTGTATAGAATGTTAGCAGTTTAATTGGTGCAGCATACGTTGTAAATCATCTTCAATTTGAGAGATTAGTATTGCATCGTCCGCATAGCAGATTATTTTTTTTGTTTTTCTCCCATTTAGTATCCTTTTTAAGTTCTTACTTTTTTTTATTATTTCGTCCATAATCAGATTGAACAATAAAGGACTCAAGGAATCGTAAAAAATATTGCCAGTAGAAAATAGTTCCGTAGTGTATTTTGTGGAATAGAAACAAACAACAAACAGAAAAGAAACAACAAAACACCACAAGTACTCCAGAGACATCCAGAAGAAGGGATCCAAAGATCACAACAATACCATATGTAACGGGCTTATCAGAAAAACTAAAATGGATAGGAAACAAGTACAACATCACAACATCCAAAACAACTAACACTCTGAGATCTCATCATCATTAGTAGCTCGACAACCCTTTTTGGGTCCTGGCTTGTTCTAGGATTTTCCGCCATTCTGTTCTCTTCCTTGCTTTGTTCTTCCAGTGGGTAATCTCAAGTGTTTTAAGATCTTGTTCCACTTGTTCCATGTATTTAAGTTTGGGTCTTCCCTTTGACCTTCTCCCTACTGGTGTTTGCTTCATTATATGTTTTGGTGTTTCGGTCTCCAACATTCGTTCAACATTGCCCATCCAGCGCAGACGTCCGATCTTTATGGATGTTATGACGTCGGGTTCGTTGTATACTGCGTATAGTTCAAAATTATATCTTCTGCGCCATACGTCATTTGCTTTCACCCCCTTATGTGTGTCTAAGGATTTTTCGTTCAAACGTACCTAATAAGTTCTCATCGCTTTTCGACAGTGTCCATGTCACTGATCCATATATAAGGACCGGTTTTATCAGAGTTTTGTATATTTTGCATTTGGTTTTTCTCGTGATGTTGTTAGATCTTAGATGTTTAATGAGTCCATTATATGTTTTATTAGCAATATGTATTCTTCTCTTAATTTCTTCGCTGACATTGTTATCTGCGGTAACTAGTGAACCTAGATATGTAAAATTTTTTACGCTTTCGATGTTATAGTCTCCTATTGTCAGATTCTGTAGGTTTCTTTGGCCTGTCGATTTGCTGGCCTTCATGTATTTGGTTTTTATTTCATTAATATTTAGGCCACTGTTTTGTGCCGCTCTTTCTATAGCATTAAATGCTTCTATCATTTCTCTTTTGCTTCTAGCTATGATATCAACATCATCTGCAAATGCCAATATTTGTACACTTTTTGTTATTATTGTTCCTCTGGTGTTGACTTTTGACTCTCTAATTATTTTCTCCAATGTGACACTCTGAGAGCTATTCTGTCGAAAATAAAACCCACAAACACACGAGAAGGGGAACTGCATCTACAAAATACCCTGTGAATGCGATAACTTCTACCTGAAGGAAACTGCAAGACCACGAAACGTCAGGGTTGAGCATGAAACATACATCAAGAACAGAGACCTCGAAAAATTGCACATATGTAAACATGCCTGAGACAAGGAGCACAAAGCACAATACTCAATGAAAAGATGGATCAATAATCATGAAAAACATACATGAACAAGAGAAAAGTTAGAGAAGCAACCCCCATCCTACTCAACGAAGAAAAATGTGCAGCAAATCCATCAGCATAATTCAGCAGGCTTTGATTACCAATACTAAAAAAGAAGTCAAGAACAAGAAAATTCCAACAATAACATCCCAATGAATAGTACACCTGGAAGGATATAACCAATACATATGTAACACATAACACAACTGAAAAGGTATCATGTTTTTTTGAATTTTGGTTAAACCAACTATTGTTACATTAAATAGATCATAGTCTAATTTAAAAAAAGTTATACAGGGTGATTCATTAAGAATGTCTAATCTCAGAGTTGTAGATTCTAGACCTCAAAATATTAAGATTTAACCCAAATCACTTAAATAAAATATGGCTGGTTACTGAGTTACAGGGTGTTTTATTTAAAAATTTATTAATTATTTTTACCCAGTACGTTAAAACTATTTCACGTATCCTTATCATACTTCGCATAAAGTGTACTGTACACCCTACGAAATTGTGATAAACAAACGTTTCTACGGGCGGAGGTAAATTCCTCACCAACCAGTAGAAACATATAACCCGACAGGTATTTTCCTCACCAAATTTAAAGGTTCCTATTAATCCGGTAGGTATTTTCCTCACCAACTCACTCAGGTAATAAAATAAAAATATAGGTTTAATTTAAGAATGTCTATTATGAAAGCATCCGAAATCCAAATACAAGACATTGATTTCCTTACATTATCATAATAGTTTATAATATAGATAATATGAAAGACGTATAAATTATTATTTAATATTTACTATAATAAGACAGACACTTTACAAAATCCACTCTAGTCATTTGATTAGACTGATATCTTATTAATAAATTTACTATATTTTTCAATTTCAGTTTAACTTGTTTATCTTTGATAGGTTTTGCAATATGCAAACTTTAAATTTTAACATACGTATCTACCTGAAATTCTTTAATCTTTTCAAAGAAAATATATATGGATGGATGCGTATTACAAAACGATAAATTAAAATGCGAATGAAAAGATTCGCAAGCATTCGTAATACGAATAACAAAAGAATTTGCCTCTGTCCACAAATATGGGGAAAATAATATGGCATTTTCGTCTATATAAATTTAAACTAAATAATCAACATATCTATCTTAAATTTCAATTGGGGGCGTTCAAGTATTACGTAACGCAGTTTTTGAAGATTTTTGGCCCCCCCTCCCCCCATGTAACGCGCCGTAACGTTATGCAAGACCCCCCTCCCACCAAGGTGCGTTACGTAATACTTGAACGCTCCCTTTCCTGGTTTGCATGACATTAAATCAAACACAAAACAATCTGATACGTCTTCTGGTTTTATATGTAAGGCCAAAAGTATGTTTGAGCCACTTGCCTCTTTCAGAATCATTTTTATATTCTGATATTAAATCAAGAGACCAAGACATTTCTATACCAAGCTTAGTGTAGGTGAAATTTACAACCATGTATTTCAGTGTTCGGACAAATTTCAATATTTGCACTCCTTTTCTAAATATTCAAAAATTTTACTAGCATTAAACTTAATTTTGAGAGCTTTAAAAATTTCTGATTTTAACAAATAAAAAATATTGTTGTAAATTTCTGTTTTTTTGTTTGGCAGTAAACAGTATAATAAAGAAATATAATGCCCATTAATTAGCCCATGAATAATGAATAATTGCAATGTGCCATCCATATAATAAAGTTCAATGTGGCTAAAAGTCTTATATTTGTTTCACAACTAAATACAATTATCCTACTTTGACACAGTTTATAAAGAGAAAATTTTCTCTCTTGGTTGTTTTTTGAGCACACCCCGTCACAAATTCTTGAACCTCATCAATATTGGAAGGAAGTCGACCAGGCATCATTTTTCGTCGATATATATTTTTTCTTATGTAACTGACAACAATCGTAGTAATTGTTTCAGACAAATTAGCTGCAAGTGCTTGGCGTATAATTTTTGCTGGTTTTTCAATTCTCTTGGGCTTTACGTTTACAATAGTTATAAACAATTTTTCGATCTAACTTCTGACAATCTGGTTCATGATTATGTTGTCGGCTACTTCTAGATATTGTAAAAGTTGCACCAATAGTAAAAAATTTCGCAATACAAGTTGTTTTATCCTCCAGAATACCTCTTCACTTTTTAAAACTTTCACTTTATAAAAACTAAAATTTTCAAATACCAATACCGCGTAAGGTTTACCGCTTTCACTTTCTATTAAACATTCCATTTTTGTCAAAATTCCAATTGTGACTAAAAATAAAATACTATAACTAATTAATTAATTATTATAATTATAGGTACCTACTGTAATTTAATAGTAGATAAATAATTCAATTGAATGCCTTTTAGTAAAATCTACCTGAAATAACCATTTTGGTCTTGGTGAGGAAAATACCTGTGGGATTATGACATACCCTTATAAACGCAGGTAAAAGAATATTTTGGTGAGGAAATTACACCCGCCGGTTTCTACATACTACCACAGGCGTACGACAGGGGATAATGAATGGATGGCCCTTCCCAACTTCTACGCCACTGGCGGAATTGCTATTTTTGCGCAATATTTGGATTCTTCAACACTTTCTGTGTAAATAATGTACTCTTCATTAGTAACGATAAAGTCATTATTTTTTATTAACATATTAGTAACGATAGAGTCATTATTTTATCGTTACAAATCAAGAGTACATCATTTATATAAGAAGTATTGGAGAATCGAAAAATTGCGCTAAAATAGTAATTCCGCCAGTGGCGTAGAATGTGGGTAGGGTCAACCATTCAATGTTCCTTGTCGTACGCCTCTGGTAGTAGTCAGAAACGTTTATTTAACATAATGTTGCATTGTGTACACTACCTACAAATACAGTCGGAAAAATGAAATAATACCCATGAACGAACATATAAAACACGCTGTATTTTCCTGTCACCGTGTCTCAAACAAAATTGTCCAGTGCAAGTACATGTAACAATAATTATTACATGTACTTTTTACATTATTACATGTACTGGCCAATTTTTTGTGTGACGCGGTGACAGGAAAATACAGCGTGTTTTATATGTTCGTTCATGGGTATTCTTTCATTTTTCCTACTCTAGTTAATATTTCACCCAAATCACTTAAATAAAATGTGGCTCCTTATTGAGTTGTAGGATATTTGATTTAATAATTTAAAAATTACCTATTTGTACCCAATACTTTAAAAGTATTTGACATATTATTATAATACTTGCCAATAAGTGTAGGCACTGTGTATCCTGCTAAATTATGTTAAATAAACGTTTCTCGCTACTACCAGAGGCGTACGACAGGGGAAAATGAACTGCTGACCCTTCCCAAAACCTACGCCACTAATGGAATTGCTATTTTAGCATAATTTTTAGATTCTCCAATACTTTCTATGTAAATAATATACTCTTCATTCGTAACGATAGCATCCTTAGTTGTCGAGATATTTGAAGTTAAAAATGAACGGGCTCAACACATTAAACCAAAATAGCTATGCCGTTTCATTTTCAACTTCAAATATCCCGAAAACTAATGGCTTTATCGCTACTAATGAGGAGTATATTATTTACATAGAAAGTAATGGAGAATCTAAATATTGCACTAAAATAGTAATTCCGCCAGTGGAGTAGAATTTGGGAAGGGTCAACCATTCACTATCCCCTGTCGTACGCCTCTGGTAGTAGGGAGAAACGTTTTTTTATCATAATATCGTATGGTGTCCAGTACCTATATTTTCTGCCAAGTATGATAAGGATACGCGAAATAGTTTTAAAGTAATGGGTAAAAATAGTTATTAAATGTTTAAATAAAACACCCTGTAACTCAGTAACGAGCCACATTTTATTTAAGTGATTTGGGTTAAATCTTAATATTTTGAGGTCTAGAATCTATAACTCGGAGATTGGACATTCTTAATGAATCACCCTGTATAATAAAAATAATAGAATTTAATTTTAATTTTGGATATGATTCCTTCTCAACAATCACATCTACATAACAGATTACACAAACAAACTAATAAAAAAATAATACACAAAAACAGTCACAATTTGATACCCGCTGGTAACATCATTTCAAACAATGTTTTTCAACTACAGATTGCTAAGTGCCTTAAGATCGAGGCCAAAATTTTATTTGCAAGGAAGATACACATACCTAAAAAGATCAGGTAGTTATGATTTTCGCAGAATTTTCAGACCTAACTTCTTTATTTTTAATTTTCTGAGGACGACTTCTGGAGTGGAAATCGAAGCGTCAATTAATAGTTTCATTTAAGAAATGTAATTTTCATTACTCCAGCAATTGTGGCTCAGTCCCATAAACAAAATACTAAATGTATATTGTAAAAAACAAATACCTTTCGATTGCGTATATAGTTTTTGCAGTGATTGCTTGGGCAATAATTACTTTATTTTGTGGGAAAATACAAACATTATCGAAATATAACTCTTATTAGTGATGACATCAACAACGATAATAAAGCAGTAATCTGTACTTGCCCAATTTTATAGCAATTTGTGCCGATTCTTCTCAAAGTAGCTTTGAGTTACTACGGTCTTGGCCATTCATGGTTTTCTTTCACTTTTATCGAACCTTATGCAAGCATTAAGTGCTTTTCAATTATATCATTATAAAAACATTAGACGAGATTTGATTATTGTTTCTTTAACACCTTTCTTTAACACATTCAGTAAAATGTATTGTAATCTTTGTATTTTTAATTAAATTGCGAAATTCCAGTGTCTAAAAGTGAGCTAATATGGCTTCCATTAAAATTTGCGTAAACTTATTTTTAGTCTGCTTTTAAAAGTATATTATGATTTTCAGATTTTGTAACTGCTACTCTTCTGTCAATGATCGACCTATTAGCCATTGCCATATAGCGAATTTATATTTTTAATGCTCTTGCGTTTGTCTCTATATTCTTCGATTCCGGAATATTTAAAGATTAAATGCTAATAGTTGAACGGATGAGGACGTTATCCTTTATGGAATATATTTATTAATTGATATTACTACCTCTTTCACTATAAGCTTCCAAAACTGATTTTTTTGAGCGATTAAAAACAAAAACAAGCAAAGGTGAATAGGTAATGAAATATGAGATTTTATGAGATCTTAAGGAAAACGAAGACAATAACAATAAAAAGCTGGATATAAAAGTCAGATAAGATGTAAAATCATTTTATATGAAGAGCATTTTAATTGAACAATGGGACCGCAGCCTTAAAACAAAACAACGCATTGAGATGGCCAGAAGCGCTTTCAATGAAATGAAATAAGTATTATGCAATGGAAAACTGGGAGTAGAAATTAGAACTACAATATTGAGATGTTACGTCTGTCTCTGTCCTTTTATATGGAGTTGAAGCCTGAGCAATTAGAGATGTAACTGAAAAGACTTGCCAAGTTGCCAACAGAATTTGAAAAATATCGTTGACACAACACTTTATTTAATCATAACGAGCGATCCACAATTATTGGGATCAAAGCTAGCCGTGCAAAAAATTACGTATGTCTTGTTTTAATCTGAATTTATATCATTGGTTTATCAATTAATTTTGATTAACATTATAAAACATAAAAAATCAGTCAAAACCAGAACTTTAATTAAAAATAAAAAGAATTAACAAAATTATAAGTAACAATAATAAATAAAATCAAACAAGATCTCTACATAACCTTACTTTTCTTGTTAAGTTGACGTACACTGCAAAGTTGACGTAAACTGGAAAGTATATCTGAATTAAGAATAGACATGCACTGTATAGCTATCTCTGTCGTTCAGAGCCACCTATGGTGACAATAATTTTGGATCACACGTTATCTTGAGTTCCAGACGTTATACTTACATTGTTGCTAAAAATCTGGAAAAAATCCCTGAGTCTATAGTAACCAGTCATAAACAAATCAATTACCGAATTTATTTTTCACTTGAAAAACTACCATGCTACATTTGGAAACGAGAAGGTCATCTAGCCTTTCAGTCCACAAATAATACAAACACCTACTTCTTAACCCACTACTAATTCGCCGCCCACTTCTCAACCAAATTATTATATCCAAAATTGTCAGTAGTAATTGCACAAGAGCTCTAAAATTATCGAATTTTTCCCGAGTGACACTTTGACAGTTTTAATTTCACGACCCGACGGGGAGTGAAATTATGTCAAAGTGTCACGAGGGCAAAAATTCGATAATAATTTCAGAGATCGAGTGCAATTTGTTGCGATTATTTCATGAATAAAACTGTTCAAAAACAAAATGTTATTGTAATTTATTTATGAAAGTACAAATTAGTACAATTAAAAACACAGTTGTTAAATATTTGACAGTTGAAAGTCATCACTTTTATAATTTTTAAAACATTAATTGTTATTAATGTCATTGAACGTATTTTTTCGTAGCAAATAAGAGCATCTGACGTAATATACTTGACGACGGGATATTATCAAAAATTATCGGGTATAATATCACAAGAGAGTGAGAATAAATTGAAAATAATGCGACAGTTTTTCGAAAATTTGTTGTCTGGCAATAGACACGAGAGCCCGCAGGGCTCGAGTGGCTATTGCCCAATGACAACAAATTTGTGTAAAAATGAAGCATTATTTTCTTATGTATTCTTACTGTCGTGTGATATTCGTAAGATTATTTTTTAATACGTATATTATGGATATTTTCTTAAATGTGACAGTTGTCCAAACTAGGAAACTGGTTGCCATTAAACAGAAACAATCTGCTTAAAAAAATTCTATCGGTAATTTTCTACAGTAGATAATTCTCAGTATAATTTTAATCTGATTGGACAGAATTAAACACGTGATCAAATATCTTACTATACGATTGGAAGTTAAAATCATCCAAAAATTATCAGTTTAATTTTTATTACTGTAGCTTTCTATTAGCCAGAATCTCCTATGAATGAAATAATCAGTAGTAATTGCACAAGAGCTCTAAAATTATTGCATTTTTCCCGAGTGACACTTTGACAGTTTTAATTTCACGAGCCGAAGGCGAGTGAAATTATGTCCAAAGTGTCACTAGGGCAAAAATTTTATATTAATTTTAGAGATCGAGTGCAATTTGTTGCGATTATTTCATGAATAAAACTGTTCAAAACCAAAATTTTATTGTAATTTATTTATGTAAGTACAGATTAGTATAATTTAACACACAGTTGTTATAAATATTTTACGGTTGAAAGTCATCACTTTTATAATTTTTAAAACATTAATTGTCATTAATGTCACTGAATGTATTTTTTCGTAGCAACGAAGGGCATCTGAATATACTTGACGACGGGAAATTATCAAAAATTATCGATTTAATTTAGATTTATGTAGCTTTCTATTGGTCAGAATCTCCTATGGAAGAAATAATCACCACAATATAACAGATTTTAAGCCAATTATCCATTCCTTACAATCTCTATTGCAATAAA
Organism: Diabrotica virgifera virgifera; assembly: GCF_917563875.1. Lineage (NCBI taxonomy): Eukaryota > Metazoa > Arthropoda > Insecta > Coleoptera > Chrysomelidae > Diabrotica > Diabrotica virgifera. Next base: position 114,694,042 of record NC_065451.1, on the reverse strand, counting down.
CTAGATCACAATCAAAAGAAATAACCAATAGTTCTTCTTTAGATTTTAATCTCACACAAACACCTATCCAGCTGGATAACGTTGAAATAAATAATCTCAGTCAAAATCAACCTCCGTCATCCTCTGACACTCAGTCGTCCAAAGGAACGGTATCAGAAATAACGACTCCTCCAACAACAGTAGACAAGAACCCATTTAAAGAGCCTCTACGTAAATCTAAGAAACCAATAAATGTACCTGAAGATAATAAGAATTTAGTAGATCTTATTAATTGTATTAGTTCTTTCTGTCTAGAAAATCCTGATAAGTGATACGTAACCCAGGAAAAATTAATTGATTTCTTCGAGAATACACACGGTTCTTCCGTTCCTCTGTAACGCTTCAAACGTCACATTGTTGTTTATTATATAATTTTAAACATTTTCAGTTATTTTCGGCCCACGGTATTTAATTTTCGTTTACAATAATCTCCTTTCTTAATTTTCACTTTTATTCCTCCGTTTCTATGTTTTCCTATTTCTATTTCCTATAAATGCTCTGACTTGTTTTTAAAGTCCCCTCGTATTATACTCAGTGACTATATCTGCTTCGGCGTTGTCACATGGCGTTGAAAACCCCATCAAAAAGAGAGGCTTCTTATAGGATGGGTACTCGATACAAATCCTTTTTCCAATTCTTTCTCCATAGAGAAAATACATAATAATATACTAAGTTAGAATTATTTCGTGGCCAGGGGCCTGATTCTAATTCATTTCGACAGTCGCAGTTTCATTTCGACACCGCCATGACAGCCGCAGAGTATAGCGATTCTTATTCATTTCGATATTAGTTACAACTGGGGATATTAACCTTATCATGTTGACACTGCTTAGAATTTGGGTTGGCGCTCCGGTTTATTGGAATTTGTTGATAGTCTGGGAAAATTATCGAAAAAATGCCATTTTTGGGAAAAATTATTTACCAGCTATTTTATTGCTAAAATCGAATCTTAAGATTGCATGTATTAGTAATATGGGGTATGACAAGTCCGCAGAAAGTGTGTTATTTTATTTATAAACAAATAAGCACTCCTAAATCTTCTTTTTTTTAAATTAGTGCATGCTCTGTAACTCCTAAGATTTTTCCTTTGAGCCAAAAACACTCAAATAAAAATTCACCGTAATTTAGTTCTGCAGTTATTTTTTTTTCCGATTTCCTTCAACAAAAATTTTACTCAGAAAATCCGAGGTTTCCCAAAAATCTGCAATTTTCAATTAAAATTTTAGGGAAGTACCTAATTATTTATCAATAATTAAATAATTGATGACATGAAAGATTTATTATAGTAGATAATACAGAGGTGCTAAATTATGGAATCAATTCATTTCTTTAAAACGGACGACTTTGGAGCAAAATCCCGATAGAGGTCGATTTTTATTTTTAAATTACAATTTTTTGGCATATATTTCATACTAGTGACGTCATCCATCTGAGCGTGATGACGTAATCCATAATTTTGTTAATGGGAATAGGGGTCGTGTGGTAGGTCATTTGAAAGGGCGTTCAATTCTCTATTCAGTAATATAAACATTAATATCATTAGGTATTTATACAGGGTTGTCAAAAAATAATTTTTGAATTAAATTAATTGGCGCAAAAAGAAGAATGTATTTAATTTATTTAACTCAAAATACATTGTACTGCTGTCAGAAAATAGAAAAAAAGGTTTATTTCACAAATAAACATTTCTTTTCGCTTAAATTAAATCACAAACAGCCTCCCTCCTACCTATTATGGCAGTTTGAACATTTAATTTAAGCTAAAAGCAATGTTTATTTGCAAAATAAACATTTTTTTCTATTTTCTGGCAGCAATAGAATGTATTTTGAGTTAAATAAATTACATGCCTTGTTCTTCTTGCGTCAATTAATATTAATATAATTAATTTATATTAATTCTGTATAAATAATGATATTAATGTTTATAATAGGACTTTTCATCGATTGTCATTTGTTTCGAGCTCCTGGCATATGTTGAATAATCTGTGTGTAATATTAATATTTACGGATTTTACAAAATATGACAAAAGCTCGAAATAAATGACTGTGAATGAAAAGCCCTATACTGAATAGAGAATTAAACGCCTTTGTAAATGAGCTACAACACGAACCCCTATTCCTATTTAAAAAATAATCGATTACGTCATCACGCTCGGATGGATGACGTCACTAGTTTGAAATATATTCCAAAAAAATTTAATTTAAAAATAAAAATCGACCTGTTTCGGGATTTTTTTCTAAAATCGTCCATTTTAGAGAAAATGAATTTATTCCATAATTTAGCCCCTCTCTGTATATCAGGAGACCGGCGACAATCTAACCAATAGTTTAGCAATTATTAAAATGTTAATTAAAAAATTTCGGTCGAAATAATAACCATAAAGATTATGATACACCAGAATAACTATGATTTTCGTATAAAAAAGCACTATACCTATTCAACGTACCTTACAGAATTGAAATTGGACCATTTGAGCGGTCTCAGGAATGTTATAAAGAAACATTTTTTTGGCTTATAAACAAATTAGTCCTGTCGCCAGGGGGGGTACAACGGCCTCGTTAATTCAGATGGACTTACTCAAGTTTTTTTTATGTATTTTGACCCGTAGAACACGAATTTTTTGGGTAACAGTTGATCCGGATGTCGATAAGATTGTTATAGACCAAGAACTTGAGGAATCAAATAACAGCGATTTTTGGCAAAACAAAACAATATTTTGTATTTTTTGGGCCATTTTAAGTAAAAAATATTTCTACAAGTTTTTTCGTAGGATGCACAGTTTTCGAGATAAACGCGGTTGAACTTTAAAAAAATCGAAAAATTGCAATTTTTGAACCCGAATAACTTTTGATTAAAAAATAAAATAGCAAGTCTGCTTACCGCATTTGAAAGTTTAAGTCAAATTATATCGGTTTTGATTATTTGCATTGGTAAAAATTTATTTTTTTATTGTTTAACAAAGCTATAAACACGTAGGGTTTCCCGTGCTTTTACATGCGTTTTAACGCATGTAACGTAGAAATAGTCTTGATTGCACTAGTACCTATTCTACCTACTCGTTCGATTTTAAATGAGAAATCATAGAAACATCACTCACGCACTAGTTGTTTGTAGCTTTGTTTAGCAATAACACAATAAATTTTTAGCAATGCAAATAATCAAAACCGACATAATTTGACTTGAACTTTCAAAGGCGCTAAGCAGAATTGCTATTTTATTTTTTAATCAAAAGTTATTCGAGTTTAAAAATTGCAGTTTTTCGATTTTTTGAAAGTTCAACCGCGTTTATCTCGAAAACTGTGCATCCTACTAAAAAACTTGTAGAAAAATTTTTTTGCTTAAAATGACCCAAAAAATACAAAATATTGTTTTGTTTTGCCAAAAATCGCTGTTATTTGATTCCTCAAGTTCTTGGTCTATAACAATCTTATCGACATCCGGATCAACTGTTACCCAAAAAATTCGTGTTCTACGGGTCAAAATACATAAAAAAAATTTGGGTAAGTCCATCTGAATTAACGAGGCCGTTGTACCCCCCCTGGCGACAGGACTAAATAGAACCCCTCAGAAAATATTAGATTAATTTAAAAAAAATTGAATTGCGAGGAGTGATTCCAGGTATAACCGGTCAAATTTGACCGGCATTTGCGACAGAGTTATAAACAACAGGATTTTAGTCTTTGAACCATTAGATACCTTTTAATTCCGGTCCTCTTTGTACATACAAATTTTCATATCTTCAAGACACTCATAACAAAAAAGATTTATGTCACTGTCACCAAATTATTTAATTATTGGTAAATAATTACTTCTCTCAAATTTTAGTTGAAAATTAAAGATTTTGTTTGGAAAACCCGAATTTTCCGAGGAAAATAAATCGAAGGAAATTGGAATAAATTATCAATGTGCAGAATTAAATTACTGTCAATTTTTATGCGAGTGTTTTGGTTTAAAGTTAAAATTTTCGGAGTTATAGAGCAATAGTTAAAAAAAAAGATTTCGGAGCGCTAATTTGTTTATAAACAAAATAGCACACTTTCTGTGGACTTTGCACAGCTATATTACTAATATAGGAAATCTTAAGATTTGATTTCAGCATGTCCAGCAATAAAATAGCTGGTAATTAATTTTCCTTGTTTTTTACTAATTTTCCCAGATTATTACCTTACATCTTTCATTGAGTTGATGATTCATGTTGTGGACATTCTCAATTATTATATTTCTAATTTAATACTGTTCTATCTAATTCCTCAAAACAAGCAAATTTCAATTAAACCCAGCCATATTAATACCTTTTGCTTTAGTTTTCCTTGCAAGAAATAAACAAAACACATCTAAACTAAACCTAACCTCGCTTTTGCCATTCATTCATCTCCGTATCAAATAATTTCGACATCGAAATTCGCTATTAATTTCGATAGTCGCTATTTCGTGACGTCATTTCGTTAGTTCAACTAAAGTCCACAAGGCTCGCACAGTCGCATTTCGACGTCGCCATATTGAAAGCGACTTGTTTAGTGTCGAAATTTTATTTAGAATCAGGGCCCAGGGCCTGGATTCCGTGCACTGTAGATATCTACACGTCGCTTTCTATCGATGTCAATTTTCGTAAAAATATTTGAATTTTTAGCTTTAATTGAATTATTTTCTAGTTTTGCTAGGTTATACTCTAATTGATGCTGAAGTGACACTTAGTAAAACAAGAAAATATTTGAATTAAAACTAAAAATTCAAATATATTGACATTGATAGAAAGCGATCGGCGCGATGTCAATATATTTTAATTTTTAGTTTTAATTCAAATATTTTCTTGTTTTACTAAGTGTCACTTCAGCATCAATTAGAGTATAACCTAGCCAAACTAGAAAATAATTCAATTAAAGCTAAAAATTCAAATATTTTTACGAAAATTGACATCGATAGAAAGCGACGTGTAGATATTTACAGTGCACGGAATCTAGGCCCAGGTCCTCTTGCCAACCTGGCCATTTGGGAACACTTGAGACCATTTTAACCCAGTTTCATGGCAACTACTGCAGAATAAGTTGAACACCAACCGAGGACCACCCGAGGGTGCTGCAGCAATCAGGAAACAAAGGAAAAGCCGACCGAATATCGGAAATAGCACATGGAAAATCTTAACTAACATCACAGAAACAGGAGAAGTCGGCCGAACATCCGTCGACTAGAGTCCACAACAACGGGAACTCCTGGGAAAGTTCAGTTAAGTTCTTAGTTTCTTTCTTGGCTTGAACATCGATCACTGATTCGCTGATTTTAATTTTCAAGTTGTCAATTATTATTTTTAAAAGTAAGATATAAGCAATAAAATGTAATTGAGTATCTACTAGTGGAATAAAGAATACGTGTTGAAAACTTTTTGTTTCGTCAATAATTCCTCATTTGTTCATATTAATTAGTTTATGCCGAACAACACCACTGGGGGTTCCAACTTGAAGAAAGGTGAGCTAGCCGCTTCACCTCTCAGCATTGTTAAAATGTATACAGAAGATATCGAAAAACTACTCAATTTTTTACCCGTGTTGAGCTGCCCCCCCCCCTTGCAAAAATTTAAAAAAATAGCCCTGATTTATGAGCTATTTATGAGCTCTCATATTCCGCAAATTAAAAATTTTGAGCTCGTTCCACTGGGCAGGAATTTAATATTTTAAAGGGGCAGGGGGCTGACTCATCCCCACTCCCACACTATTTAAAAATAGAAATATTGAATCGATCTTTGCGACATAATTATAAGCTATTTATGAGCTTTCAAAGTGATATAGTTCCGATAGCTTTTGGACTTCTGCATGTTCAATGGGACATTTTCCGAAACCAATTTTTTTATTTCTTCACCAGACTGGCATCCAAATCTTGATTTTTCGTCTGGATTCATTATATCTGTCCAAAATTGATTACGCCTCAATGACGTTTGTCAAAGTGACAACAAAATAATTACCAGAGACTTTCGTGACATATCTGTCATAATTTTGTCGCTGAGAAATCACGGGCAGGAAGGAGTTTTGTCAGTAGGAAACCTGGCGTTGCTATGACGTTTTATCAGTTAAAAATAGTCTAATGAAATAGTCTTTGTAATTTTGAAATAATGTCCTTTTCATGAGCATTTTTCAGTGCGTCACAAATGATAGAAAAAAAAAAGGTAAGTCCGTGATAATACACATTTATAACATTTACTCTAACATGACATTTTAGTTAAATCTGACAGTTGTCACATTTTATTTGCAATTTGGCATAAAAACAAATCAATTGTGTTTATTGCATTTATAAGATGGTATTTTCTTTGATTTGTATAGTCATAAATTGTATAGATTATATTCGTAGATATATTATATAATTCGTAAATAATTTTTTTTCGATTATAACACCATCTATCGACAACTAGAATAAATGTTATAAATGTCTGTAATCACCGACGTGCCTTTTTTTGTCACAATTTAATGCGTTAAAAATAAATCGAAAAACTCTGACGCACTGAAAAATGCTCATGAGAAAAGAATACCTACAGTTCAATTCTAATAACCCTTTGCGGTTGAAATAAATTGTAAATGAAAAAAGGTTCTACCATAAATTCATATTTGAAAATTATAGCGTTTAACTACATAGTTTCTGAAATAAACCATTCATTTAGAGTTATGTTATCCTTGGAGATTTATTTGGAATAAGTTATTGAAAAAAAAATTAAATTCAGTGTAAAACCAGAAGCATCAAATAACGTAATTCAATTATATTATGATGTGTAATAAATAATACTATACTTTGATACTGAATTAGTTGTAAAATAATCAAATACTAAATACATAATATAGGTTTCCGGTCTACATTTTTTCAAACGCTTCTGGCGCTTCATTATCGTTTGTTCCTCCCACACCATCAATTTTTTTCCTGTCAGGAATCCTAATTGACTATTAAACTAATATACAAAAACGATTTATTTTAATGTTATTATAAATTGCGAACTTTCGCACGATGTAACCATTAGCCCGACTTTACGTTCAGCTAAAAATATGATTAGTTCTTTTATATGAACCCATTCATAAATAATATAAAAAAAACTTTCATAAAGAAATCCATAAATTATGTAGCTTTTAGGCAGATCAGCAGTAAAGCCGCCGTGTGCCAGAAATCTACATTCTTGTTTTAATGTCAAGAACAATACAAATTAGTTGGGGCCGAGAGTGGAATAGGTAAAAACCAACATTTATGGGAAATGTTAACGATCTAATAGAGAACTGTTCATGCGTGGTCAATAAACACAATGCGCGATTTATTAATTCTATGCAGTTTTTATTATAGGCCGGTTGGACGAAATCTCTACAAAAATTTTTTTTTATTGTTTGCATTGTAGACAGACTCATACTGGGTTCGTTGTCTCTTTGAACATGCGTCAGCATTTATTTGTTGCTAATTATGTTAAATTGAATTGTTACGTTAAATAAAAGTTGTTTGTTAAATTTTACGTTTTTAGCAAATTATTTGTTAATACATATTAGTCCATTTACTCACGGTAAAATATTGCAAAAACCTCCTTTTAAAGAACTGCTTGGATTGACATGAAATTTGGTATACACACACATAGCTAACATGTCAAAGAAGAAAAGTGATATTGTACCAATGTGTGCTTTTGCCCTAAGGGTGGGTTTCGCCCCTTTCTTGGGGGTGAAAAAATATACGTTCAAAATAAGAGCAAATTATTTTAGCATTAATAATAAGCAACTTATTTTTATACCGTTTTATATACTTAAACGGTTTTATACTGTTTTTCACTAAGGTAATACTTTTTGAGTTATTTGCAAATCAATATGTTCATTTTTCAACAAAAAAACACGTTTTTAGATGGTTTTTCGCAAATAACTCAAAAAGTATTTTATTCGATAAAATATTCATAGCAAAAATATAGCTTATAAAAAAGTGAAGAAATGATGTATGTATGAGGTCCGGAGACCCAGTAGAAGCAGAGTTGTAGCTAGTGAAAAATATTTTCATATTCGCCAAATTCCAAATCACATAGTTCAACGTAAAATAACCAGAAAATGAAGCACTTTTTGGGGAAAACTCTTACAGCTTTTTTTAAAGTGTTTTAAAGTGTAAAAAAGTTTTATTTTTGTTTTTAAAAAAAGTTTCTAGCATCAAAAGTTAGCAAGTTACGCTCAAAATAAAGTTCATCCTTTTTTTTTCGGCAAGAAAATTACTTCCTAATTAGCATCCCAAATGTAATTAATCGTTACCGCTTTACGAGTTGCTTTACTCGTGCATGTATTGCTTATATAGTCTGAAAGTTTCATCGGTTCAAACTGCTTATTTTCGAAAGGGCTGTAGTTGAAAGGGCTTGAACAAGTCACTAATCACGAGTGTACGCAAATTTTAAATAACCAATTTTTGTCTTACAGAAAAACAAAAAATCGAAAATAATCTGAAAGCAAACCCTTCATTTTTTTAATCTTTGAGATTTTTGGTATAACTAGATAATAATGTTTAAGTTATTTTGAAAAAAAAAAAAGAATTTTTATACATGACAATAAAAATAAATAAAGAAAACCAAACAGCGGAGGTAAAATAAGGAGTCAGATTAGCCTGGGCAGGATTTGCAAAAATTAAAATGGGTCTTAAAAAATAAAAAAATATTTAGAACACTTAAAAAAATAAACACTTAAAACCAAAAGTGTTTGACCAGTGCATAATCCCAATTTTCACATACGCATGCCAAATATGTACCTTGACCAAAGCAAATACATATTATGGATAAAATAATGAAGATAAAAAAGAGCCATGAAGAGAGCAATGTTAAGAGTAAAATTAAAAGACAAAAAGCAAAACAACTGTATAAGAAATAAAACAAAAGTCAAAGACGCAAGACAGCATATTTAAAGTCAAGCTAAAATGGAGTCCAGAAAGAGCTGACGAGAACGGTTGAGTGAAGGAATACAGTGAAAACTGTGGAAATCCTTAGTATACAGTGTGGGCCAAAGAAAACAGTCTACCTCGATATTTGGCAGTATTTATTAGAATTTAAGGAAATTGAGAAACAGGTCGATTGTTGATCGTAGGGGACACATTTTTACGGTACATACATCTGTCATTTGTCAACCCCCTCCCTTCCATTACCCCCTCCCCTTGTTTTTAAATAGGGAATAGGGGTCGTGTGTTAGCTCATTTGAAAGATTATTCAATTCTCTATTCAGTAATATTAACATTGGCCTGGTTCAGACAATTGTTCTTTGTTCAGTTCAGAATTGATCAGTTCAGAAATTGATCTTCTTAGTCGACCTCGTTTTCCAAACATCTTTCCTTGCAGGATAGCTTGTAGTTACCTTGGCAAATGTACATTGTTCCTCTTGTTACCATCTTTTCACGGTTTACGTGTGTGATTGACTTGGCAATTTCCGCGATTGAATTTATAAGGATATTTGGTACTAATCAATCCGTCTCATATGCAACGTATTCGGCACACTCATGCAATAGTCAGGCAGAAAAAAGGTGAAGCTGCTATGGGGGACGTTGTTTTTACTTTGCTTTTCAGCAATTTTAGTAAGATGCTGTTAAAAGCTGACTGATTTCTATCTAATGCTTCACCTAAGCAGTTTCAAATTTAAGATGTTAGGGAATGGTTCAATCTTCTCATAACCTATCTATATTAGCAATGTCATACATACTAATGTTTTATTCAAAACGCTAAACAGGCCTTGACGGCCTATGGCTAAAAATACAATTAGTATATATTATAATATAATATCATATATTACGAAACTTGTATCAGTGGGATGGCTTCTTGTCCAATCATGCTCCTTGCCTACTAAATTGACTTACTATTCTCCTCCATTCGTCCATGTTTATTACTCTTTCTTCCCAACCAATAATTTCCTCATTTCTGAGATCTTCAGGTACGCTACTAAATCATCTTTGCCTGGGTTTTCCTTTCCTTCTCTTCGTGATTGGGCCCCGTTTTGGCATCATTCTTTGGCATCACTTTTGGCATCCTCTTCCTTTCTATTCTCATAACATGTCCTATCCATCTTACTCTTTGTACTTTTATGAAGCGACTGATGCTTGGTTCGTTATACAGTTCCTCAAGTTCCCTGTTTGTTCATCGCACCCAACTTTCCTCCGTATTTTTGCCTCTATCTTTACCTCTGAGCATTTTCCTTTTCCATCGTTCTCCGTATTTGCTTTCATTGTCCATACTTCGCTACCATACGGCACAGTGGGCCTTATTACCGTTTTAAATATTACTTTCATTGTCCATACTTCGCTACCATACGGCACTGTGGGCCTTATTACCGTTTTATATATACTTAGCTTTATTTTTCTCAATACATATTTGGATTTTATCAGTGTTCTTAGGCTTCACATCTTTTTATTTCTCCCATTTCATTCAGTTCCCATTCTCTCTGGCCTTTCTCATGTATAGTAACCCCCGGTTACGTAAAATGAACCCCTCCCTCGAAATTATATTCCCTTACTCCGTTAGATATAAAAGTAAACTGTCCCTCTTCTTTTTTGCTCTGTATTTCCGATTTCCGAGTATCATGTACTTTGAGTTTTCCTGGTTTATTTCTAGATCAAAATATGTTGACTTCTTTTTTAATAGTTCATAACATTTCTTAATTCTTTTCTTGTTTTCGCTAGACATTAATGCTCATTGTTAAAGATGGATCCGGTCATGTTAACTCGGCTATTTCTGATTATTATTTCCAATATTAAGTTAATAACCACCGTGAATCTTCTTGTCTAACACCTATGTTCAATTCAAATTCATCCGATGAGAATCCTCTCCATATAACATAATTTCGTTCATGTTTGTATTCAAAGTCGTTGTGGCTAACCTAATCAGTTTTGCGGGTACGCCCACGGAGCTTGCTTTGTGCTTCATACACTTTATTCTTTCTTATCCTATCATACCCTATGGGTATACCCTATGCTCATCGCAGGTAGTCTGGATTTCTTTTAGTGTAAAAATCTTATCTGTCACTGACCCATAAGCTCTAAAACCGGCCTAATATTCACCTAGTTTATCTTCAGCAAATCTGTTGAGTCTCTCTATTAGCATCCTGGCTAATACCTTGTAACCAATATCTAACAGAGCAACACCTTTACAATGTTCACCAATTTGTAATACCTACCAATCTATCTCCTTTTTTAAATGTGGGGTATAATATTGCTTTGATCCAATCTTTGACCATATTTTCCTCTTCCCATATCCTCTTGAATATACATCTTTTTTTGTAGTTCTTCCCCTCCATCATTTATGATTTCCGCAGCTATTTCGTTTTCTCCTGGTCTTTTATTTTTTAGCCCATTGATTATACTTTTAATCTCTCCTTCACTAGACAGTTGTATTGTTATGCCATAATCCTCTATAAGCAAATTTTCATTCTCATCTGAATTTTGCCCATTCAGTAGTTCACTAAAGTGTTTCTCCCATATACCCATCACTGATTCTTTTTTACTCGTGAGTGTTCCACCTTATTTGTCATAAATATGTGAATTATAATTCTGGTATCCTTCAGTTTTTTAACTTCTTGATAAAACGACCATATTTCTCTTTTTTCTGAAATATTTTCTCTATTTCCTGTATTATTTTTTCATTGTATTCTCTTTTCTTTCGTCTACATACCACTATCATTATTTGTCCTTGATCTTTATAACTCTGGTTCATACCATCATTATTATTTGTTAATGCCAATTGTCTTAATCTTTTCTTTGCGTCTGCTATTTTAAGGTATTCTTCAGCGAATCAATTCTTCCCCGCTTTCATTTGTCTCTTTTGTGGAATAATTTTATCATTTGCTCTAGTTATCGCCTCTCTTATAGTTTGCATCACTTGCTCTATTCCTAGTTTCTCTTCGTCTTCCTGAGATAATAGCCCTTTATTTATTTCATTGATATACTTTCTTTTTTATATCATATCGATTTTTTCTCTTTGAACATGTTTTTCCTATTTCTTTATCTTTTTGCACCAGTTGCATAAATACTAATAACCTGGTTAATTTCCCACCTTCGTAACGAAGATGCCATTCGAAGAAGATATTAACTTATTAAGCTACATTCAATTTAACCGAGATAAATAGAATGGATATTTTCATAACCGGACTATAAATGAAGTGTGGGAATGTGTAAATCTAAACGTGCGGTTATTGATAAAGCGTGAATCAATAATCAGCGGTTAAGTTTTTAATACGGAATAAGAGTAAACACCAGTTTGTGTGCAAGTAAAACAAGTACCTTTGCATTGGTGACCTTTATTGTACAAAAAAAAGTTTCGACCTACTTCATGCAAATTGTTAATAGGGTATAATTTTTGAAAGCGGTAAATCTTTCAAATTTAGTAATTAATGATTTGTAAAAAAGTATATGCATTTTTGTGAATTAATTAGTATTTTTCTTTTTCTTCTTCTTCTTATATTAGGTCTCTTGACCTGTTCTTAACCGATTTTCAGCTTGTATTCGTAGCTGTGATGTTGACTGCCAGCTATCTACCCACCTTTTAAAGGGCCTTCCTTTTGGTCTCTTGCCTGTTGGCTTTGAATCTCGCAGGCCATTCTCGTCACATGCTGATTCCACTCTCGTCTCCTCTGACTTCCCTACCGTACTATGTCTTGAATGTTGCAGAGATCTCTTATTCTGTCGTTCGGTATTCTGTCTCTTAGTGTTTTCCCAGTTAGTGATCTCAACGTTCCCATTTCTAATGTTCTCAGTATCCTCTTGCTTTCTGTTATGTCACATCTTATTTCTATCGCGTCGTCAGCATAACAGAGGATTTTTATTTGTTTTTCTGCCATATTATGTCCTTTTCCTGTATTTTTAATGTCTTCTATGATTTTGTCCATTACTAAATTAAAAATCAATGGGCTCAAGGCTCAAGCTACCCCTTTTCGGAATCCCGAGTTGATTTCTACTTCCGATGTTAGTTCATTCTCGACTTTTATTCTGGTTTTGTTCTTCGTATTAATGTTTTTGCTTTTCCTTATCATCTTGTTAGGTTGATTTTTGTTCTTTAGCAATCATAGCACATCTAGTCTTACAGAATCGAAGGCTTTAGTCAGGTCTATGTATAACGCACATAATTGCAGGTTTATTATATTCCAGTGCTTTCTCACAAGAGAGGAAGCAGCAAAGACCCTACCAACTACCGTACCATCACCTTGTTGAACACAACTCTTAAACTTTTAACAAAAATACTTGCCAATAAAATAGATGAAGAATTAATTAGTATTCAAGGATGTTAAATGATAAATATTTATCATCCTCACCATCAATCAACCAATCGCGTCCACTACTGGACATAGCCCTCCCTCAGTTCTCTCCAGTGTTCTCTACTGATTAATACGTTTTCTTTAAGGCTGGTTTGTATGACGAGATCGGCCCGAAATAGTTCGGCGACATAGCACGAAAAAGTACGTTACCGTTTCCATTAAAACCCAATATATTATGTGAAATAAATAAGAACGGTTTGTATATAAAAGATCGGAACGAAATTTCGGAAAGGTGTAGGATTGTTCGTGAACTATAGTTCGTTTCAATCAAACGCGTTTTGATTTCAACGATTTAAAAACGGCCCATACATATTTACAAAAAATTTGTATTTTTTTGTTAGTACATACAGACTTTCTTAAATGTCTTAAAGATGTCTATCGGTAAGAAATATCATAAATTAGATTTTTCTGCACTAGAAGATGAAATATTAATAGAAAAAGATAAAGAAAATCTTCCGTTATATGCAAAGAAACTAAAAAGTTACAACTTTTCTTTGGGAGAAATAGATCTTGGATTTTTGTAGGCTGCGAAGTTATTTCCTCCTCTATATAATTTAACACAGTATGGAACAATTGCGAAGTAAAAGGAAAAAATTCTTTGAACTTGGTATCACTGTCCACAAGATGATTTACTACCAACACTTCGTAAAGAACTTTTTTGGAGCTATTCTCACACATTTTCAGACTGACATTATTTTCATTACATCTAATAACTCAGACGCATCGTAGTCATCCTGTTCTTATTCTAAGACCATAGCAATAATCAAAGTCATGCCTGCATCCATTATTTTTAGGGCGAGTTCCTTTTAAATACATAAAATTGGTGTCACTGAAACTTATATCGCAACGAAATGACTGCATGTATACAAACCACAAACAGACAAAACTTCTGAACGGAATAATTTCCTGAGATAGAGCGATCTTTTTCATGCTATTAGACGGAGAGGCAGCGCTGAAAAATCTATTTGAATTTACTAAAGCCAGATTTTTCACAGTTGATTACTGTGAGTGTGTAGAGAAACATACTGCGGTCGGTTAAGCGAAACGTAGAACAGGGGTTACTGAGAGGGTATCAAAGTTGCTTTTCTACGAATGTAATTATTTCCATTTACTAAGGCTGAAAATCAGTACATACATTCTAAATTAAACATAAATAAAAGTTATTATAGTCGGTCAGCTGTATGACGGGACAGAGCCGGTCGGTCGGCCCCAATAGTCGATTGAGAAAATGAAGCATTTTGGCTCGCAAATTTTACCTCCAGCATGGATTTACTTGAAATTTTCACAGAAGGTAGAGAATAGTCCAAGGATTATTTTCTATATCATGGGGGGTGATTGTCACCCCATCTCGGTGGTGGGAATTTTTTATTACATTTTGACTATATAATTCGATGGAAAAGGTGATTCTAAGACAAAAATGTTTTTTACATTTTCTTCGTAAAACTAATATTTTTCGAGTTATTCGCGCTTGAAAATAACACTTTTTCGACGAAAAACCCGACTTTTTTAGAGGGTTTTTTGAGAATACCTCGAAAAATATTCTGTATATTTTTGCCGATAAAAAGTTATTTCAAAAATGATTTTGTAGGATTTTTAAAGAGCTATAAGACTGTGTAAATTAAATTCCGTAAGATCCCTTAGTTTTTAATTGGGGCGGGTTTAAAGGGCTCGAATAAGGGGGTGTTTTCTGGTAAATAGAGGTTTTAAACAGCTATATATGGCTAACTATTCACTGTAATAAAAATCTATGCAGAGGG
Source organism: Diabrotica virgifera virgifera (assembly GCF_917563875.1). NCBI lineage: Eukaryota > Metazoa > Arthropoda > Insecta > Coleoptera > Chrysomelidae > Diabrotica > Diabrotica virgifera. The sequence continues at coordinate 114,678,978 of NC_065451.1, read as the reverse complement.
TAATTTTAGTCATTAAAAAAGATACAATTTAGTATGTCATAATTTTTTTCGTATCTTCAGTATTTTTGGAGATATTTTGAAGTAAAAGGTGAAAAATACCAAATTGCAAAAAATCAAGTTTTGTTTAAACTCCAATTTTTCCAAAATTAGGCATTTTAAATAGGTCAAACTCCTTGAGTGTATTGATAATATAAATATAAAAGGAACTACAGAAAGGTGAAGACCAATTTTGAATTAGGAAGAAAGTTAGGGGGTTGTGTTCACTGATTTTTTCGTAGAGAAAAGCAGGTACCGACATTTTTTTGATTATAACTCGCTTAACTTTCATGCTAGAAACTTTTTATTATTTTTTGAAAGATGTAATTGTATACTTGAAAAAAGATTATTTAAGTTTTCCTCGAAAAATGCCAATTTTTCCCATTATTTGGCTTTGAATATTTCAAATTATGCATTTGACGAAAAAAGCTAACTTTAACATGCCGTGTCTCGGTTTGTATTGGTCTTAAAGATATTATAGGAAAAGAATTTGGTTTGTGTTACTAAAAGATACAATTTCGATATCTACAGTTTTTTTGATTAAATGCATATTTTTCGAGGTATTAAAAAAACCCTCTAAAGTCGATTTTTTCGTCGAAAAACTGTTATTTTCAAGCGCGAATAACTCGAAAAATATTTGTTTTACGAAGAAAATGTGAAAAACATTTTTTCTTAGAATCACCTTTTCCATCGAATTACATGGTTAAAATGTAATAAAAAATTCCCACCCCCGAGATGGGGTGGCAACCAACTCCAAGGTTTTAGCGTATGATAGCGGCATGATATATAGAATGATCCTTGGACTATTCCCTACCTTCTGTGAAAATTTCAAGTAAATCCATGCTGGACGAACAAATTGCGAGCCAAAATGCTTCATTTTCTCAATCGACTATTGGGGCCGACCGACCGGCTCTGTCCCGTCATACAGCTGACCGACTATCATCATCATCATCATCATCAGGGCTTTTCATTCCAGGTGGAATGTTTGCCGCTCTTACTTAGAGCTCTCAGATTCGCTTATTGCGGTGAATCACTCCGCATTCCACTTGTATGTTGTCAAAGTTTGTTATATGACTTGGCTTTCGTTACTATTTTCTTCCACTCATTTCGATATGTGCATAGTTCCCTCCAGTTTCTCACTTCCAGAATTTTGATATCTCTCATGACCTGGTCCTCCCATCTCTCTCTGGGTCTTCCTCTTGGTCTTTCAGTTGCCGGTTTCCATTTGGTGATCTTCTTAATCAGTCGGTCGTTTTTCCTTCTTTCTATGTGTCCCAGCCATCTCAGCCTCTGTGATTTAATAAATCTAACTATATCTTCTCCCTTCATTATGTCTCTTAGTTCATGGTTCATTCTTCTTCTCATTTCTCCGTTGTCCATTCTTATCGGGCCCATAATGAGTCTGAGGATTTTCCTTTCGAATATTCTCAATTTTTCTTCATCTTTTTCCGTGAGGCACATTGTCTCAGCTGCGTACGTAACTGCTGGTCTGATTGCAACTCTGTATATTTTCAGTTTTGTATTTCTGGATAAGTTCTTGTTCTTCATAAGCCTATGATATCTCCAGTATGTTTTGTTGCCTGTTAGTATTCGTTCCGTTACTTCTTCACTTCTCTTGTTTTGGCCATTCACTATTACTCCCAAATATTTAAATTGTTGGACTCTTTCAAAAGTGTAGTTTTCTATTTTGATTTCTCTCATCCTGTTATCTTCTCTTCTAGAGCAGAGTAGATATTTTGTTTTTCCTTCGTTAATTTCTAGACCTCTTTTCCGTGCTTCTTTTGCCAGGATTGTTACTGCTTCATTTAATCTTTCCTTGTCTCTTCCCATAAGAACTAAATCATCTGCATATGCAACTATTTGTGTTGAGGAGTGGGCTATAGTTCCTTTAATTTTGCTGGCTTTGACTGTTCCTTCTAGTGCTATGTTGAATAATGTGGTTGACAGGGAGTCGCCTTGTCGCACTCTTGTTTCTATTGCAATTGATTTTGTGCTACCTTCTTCTGTTGTTACTTTGGCTCGAGCTCCATCCATGGTCATTTTTGTTAATCTGATTAATTTTGCTGGTATATCTTGATTTTTCATTTCAATAAATAATTTGTTTCTTCCAATACAGTCAAAGGCTTGTCTGAAGTCTACGAAGAGGATGTGGAGTTCTATGTTGTGTTCGTGGCATTTTTCTATTGTTTGTGTAACTATGTGGATCGCATCTGTAGTGGATCTGCCTTCTCTGAATCCTTGCTGGTAGTCCCCAATTTTTTTCTCTGTGAATTGATTAAGTTTTTGTTTGATGAGGGCTGTTAGCATTTTATATGTTGTACTCAGTAGAGATATTGCTCTATAATTGTTACAGTTTGTTACTTCTCCTTTCTTAAATATTGGTATAATTCTGCCTTCTTTCCAATCCTCGGGCATTTCTTCTGCTTCCCATATTCTAACTATTAGGTTATAGATGCTTTTTAATAACTTTTCCCCTCCGTTTTTAATTAGTTCATTGGGAATTTCATCTGGGCCTGGTGTTCTTTTCTGTTTCATTTTTTGAATGATGGCTAAATATTCATCATGTGTTGGCATCCCTATTTCATTATCTCTAATGTCTTCCATTGCGCCTACCTCCTCTTCCGGGCTTTCTTTGCATCTATATAGTTCTGTGAAGTGTGTTTCCCATGATCTATTGTCAATTTTAACTACTGGTCTGCCTTTTCTTTGTTGAGCTTTTAGGTATCCAAATAGTTTGGCGCTGTCTTTACTATTCATTTCTAGTTCCTTTAACAGCTCTTCGATCCATAGTTTTTTTTTTGTTCTTGCAACAATTATCGGCTGCTTTCTTTTTTTCTTTATATTCGTTTCGATGATGCACTTCTTTAGTTGATATCCATTTATCTCTTGCTTGGTTTTTCTGTTTGATTTTGTTTTCGCATTCTGCATCAAACCACTCTTTCCTTCTTTTTATTTCCCTCTGTCCTAGCACCTCTTCAGCTGAATTCAAAATGGATTCTTTTATATTTTTCCATAATATGTCCTCTGTGTTATTTGCTTGTGTTAGGTTTTCCTTTAGGGTTGTCTCATATTGTTCTCTTAGTTCCTGTACTTTTAACTTCTCCAGATTCCATCTTCTTTTGTTTTATCTTGTTCTCTCTGCTTTAATTATCTTCATTTTGCTTTCTCCTATTACTAGAAAATGGTCTGTGTCCGCGTTTGCTCCTCTATATGATCTGACATCGTGCATTATTGCTTTCCATTTTTTGGATATTAGTATGTGATCTATCTGATTGCCATCTGTTGTGCCAGGTATCAACCATGTTACTTTATGCTCTCTTCTGTGCATAAAGTTTGTACTTATAATGTAACTGTTTGTTATTGCTGCTAGTTGGCATAATTTTCTTCCGTTATCGTTTGTCTCGTCATGAATAGTTTCTTTCCCTGCTACTTCCTTATACTGGTTTTCTTTGCCTACTTTTGCATTGAAGTCACCAACCATTAGTACTATATCATTTCTGGGTAATCTTTCATATAATTCTTCCAGTTGTTCATACAATTCAATTTTATCATTTTCTGGTGCATTTTCTGTGGGTGCATATATGTTTATGATTGTCATATTGGCTTGTTTGTTTTCTACTTTTATATACGACACTCGTCCATTTATCGCTTTAAATTCTATAACTTTGTCCCTAATCTTACTGTTAACCATGAATGCTGTACCGTTTTTTCCTTGCTTGTTTTCTCCCGACTATAATAACTTTTATTTATATTTAATTTAGAATGTGTGTACTGATTTTCAGCCTTATTAAATGGAAATAATTACCTTCCTAGGAAAGCAACTTTGATACCCTCTCAGTAACCCCTGTTCTACGTTTCGCTTGACCGACCGCAGTATGTTTCTCTACACACTCACAGTAATCAACTGTGAAAAATCTAGCTTTAGTAAATTCGAATAGATTTTTCAGCGCTGCCTCTTGGTCTATATAGGCAAATCAAAATAAGCGGTGGAACACCTGGTGAGCATAGGAGTAACTAAAGATATTGACATTGTTCTTCCATTTTGCTTTGAGTTTGTGTGTTTGTATAAAAATATTTACGTCTTAAAAGTAATTTGATAAGAATGAGTTGTTCAAATCGGTATTGTTCTCAAATAATATGCTTTTTGGTATTGCTTCAAAAAGCGAATTGAAATTCACTTTTCATTAAAAAATATTAAAACATAGCCTAAAAGTAGTGGAAAAATTTTTGGGTTACATAGTGGAAATGTTCCATAAATCTCGTATCATAATATGTATTACAACAAATATGCTGAATGGTTAAACCAATCATTGTTACAGCCAATGAAAAAATAATCTTAATGGAACAAGCGCACAAAAGGAGCGAACATGTTACTTTAGAAAAAGCAGAAAAATTAAACCAATTGTATTGGACGTCGTTCATGAATCCCTAATAACAAAGTCGGCCACTCACGATACTGCGGTGTCATTCGACAACATCGTCGACGATATCAATTCTGCAGTACTGCGGTATCGAAACCATTTTGTCTGTGGTAAATTTGTAACAATTTTGTTGGATGCACGGTCACACACGATCAAAATGTATGCCAATTAGTCGAATTCGACAAAATTGAACCACGCCGCGCCGCAGTATCGTGGTTTTTATTTGGTTGAATTCATCTGTCTGTGTTCAAAGTTTCATAGCTGATTCAGTTAATTTGTTCTCTACGAACCCCCTAATGGGAAAGTTTTGGGTAGTTCTGATTTCTTTCATTATATATGGATTTTGGGCTGCTGAATCCGAATATGAGGTTTGCGGACAAAATTTCTTGCCGGAACATTGAAAAAATCGCGAAAAAGGCGAAAAATTTCAGCTTTTTTCCGCTTTTTTGCTCAAATCTCGAAAACTATTAACTTTTAGTAAATGGTCTGTTAACAGAAATTAAAGTACTTAAAATTATCTACAAACATCACTATTTACTTTTTTTTTCAGACGAACCGTTCGGTCTAAAGTGCAAGTTGAAAATTGCCAATTTTTAACGGTCTCGGCAAAACCCACTTTTTACATTCCAAAACTTTAGTTTTTATTAGAATGCTGTCATTTGATAAATTTCTCCTAGTTTTCTGTACAAATAATAAATGTTAGTTCATAATATGAATATGGTATGTCTCTTCTCACAGCTTCCATGAATCCATTCCATCCTAAAGTACCGAGAATGTCTCTGCTTTTCCCTCAGAGCCACAGGAGATCAGGCACAGATGGAGTCACAGTTTCAGTTCTGATAAACCTTGAGGTTTTGTCCTTTCAAAATGTATTAGTTGAACAGCTCTCTGACTTCCATAAACCTCAGGTGCGGGCTTAGTTTTTAGCCGTGGAATGGATTGGTTAGGAGCTATTCCATCTTTTGATGCAATACAAGAAATGCCACCCATGACGTAAAAAGTGTGGTATCCGTCGATTGTATGTACGTTAACCCTTTCTGTCCCAACGCTGCATATATATTTTATGTTTTTGAAAAAGTGGGTCTGTATTCCCAGCCGCCGTATATATACGTTCAAGGTGTTATGGTCTCAATTTACCAAAGCCGAAAATATGCGTTGCTTATAAAATTTTAGACTCATTGGTGTCTCAATGCCGTAGAAATATGTCCGAAAATGTTAGATTATTGTTCCCAAAGCCTCAAAATGTTGGCACCTAAGACAGGTCATACGGACCCATTGCCGTATATATTTGTTCACATATTTTAGATATATGCTATATTGTAGCACTGGTGGCAACGCTTATAGGTAGCTGCTAGAAGGTGAAGCGTTTGTAGCCACAGAAAAGACCAGAAAACAAAGAAGCGAATCGAGATACATGTGTGCAAGATGCGGAGTCGGCCTTTGCGTAGTGTCATGTTTTGAGGAGTACCACACAAAAGAAAACTTTTAATGTTAATTTACATTACATTATTTTTTTTAAGTTAGTTACATTTTTTCAAGTTGGTTTTGCTCTCTGATGAGAACTTTTGAAAAGAAAACGTTTAAGTTGGTTAAAAAAACTCATTAAAAACCATGTTTTGGTCATTTATTTGTTTATTTATATGCGACGTATACATAAGGCAATACCTAAGCATGAAAAAACCTTTGGGATTGAGATTGAGGAACCAACATGCAAATTAAGGTCTGGCATAGAAAGGGTTAAAATCAGCGTTTTCGTACACCTGTTGTGTCAGCATTCGCAGGCGATCCGCAGAAAATTGACCTGCCGTGCTTTACACAGCAGGTGTACGATAACGCTGATTTTAACGTACATACAATCGACGAATACCGCACTTTTAACGTCATATGTGGCATTTCTTGTATTGCACCAAAACATGCAGTAGCTCTTAAGCAATCCATTCCTCGGATAAAAAAGAAACCCGCGCCTGAGGTTTATGGAAGTCAGGGAGCTGTTCAACTAATTCATTTTAAAAGGACAAAATCTCAAGGTTTATCAGAAATCAAGATAACAGATCCGAAGGAAATGTTCACACCAACTGAAACTGTGACTCCATCGGTGCCTGATCTTCTGTGGCTCTAACTCTAAGGGAAAAGCAGTGACATTCCCGGACTCTTAGGATGGAATAGTCTCATGGAAGCTGTCACAAGGGACATACCATACCTATGAACCAACATTTAGCATTTGTACAGAAAACTAGGAGAAATTTATCAAATGACAGCATTCTAATAAAAAATAAAGTTCTGGAATGTAAAAAGTGGGTTTTGCCGAGACCGTTAAAAATTAGCAATTTTCAACTTGTAGTTTAGGCCGAACGGTTCATCTAAAAAAAAAAGTAAATAGTGATATTTGTAGATAATTTTAAGTACTTTAATTTCTGTTAACAGACAATTTAGTAAAAGTTAATAGTTTTCGAGATTTGAGCAAAAAAGCGGAAAAAAGCTGAAATTTTTCGCTTTTTTGCGATTTTTTCAATGTTCCGGCAAGAAATTTTGTCCGCAAACCTCATATTCGGATTCAGCAGCCCAAAATCCATATATAATGAAAGAAATCAGAACTACCCCAAAACTTTCCTAGTGAAAACACAATTTTATTGAATCAATCAGCTAATATATTTTTATGTTTCAACAATTCTTTTCTTTAATTTTGGACCTCGTTAGGTGGGACATTTCCTCATTTTCCGTAGATCCGCCACTAATTAACAAATGATGCGCGACTTCCTAATAATATAGTTTCTTATTTTACCATTACATATTTACAAAAAATCTCTCCTTTTAATAAATGACAGATGTTTATCACGTTACAAACTCGTGAGCCAAATATCTGAGATTTTTATTAACTTTACATTTTCATTTAAATAATTTATGAGTAATACTACATCTTCTATGAAAGTTATTTAGAACATACCTATACATTTTTAAATTAGGGAAAGTAAAAAACTAAGTTGCTTTGAAGATGAAACGCAGTTAAATACACTAACTTAAACACTAAATACGACTGGCACATACGAAGTCATAAACTTGGAAGAAAAATAATAATTGTTAAACGCTTTTTGTAGATATATAGGTACTATAGACTAGAAGCCGGTATAGGTGAAATTTGCTAATCATTTTAGGCACGATAAGACCCTATAACTTAAATAGTAGAATCTAAAAGAAAACACAGTGGCGCATCAAACTTTCTTCACGGTATGTACTTTATGGACCGGATAAATAAATTAAAAGGTACCCTCCCTCACTCCCAGAATTCAATTTTTTTAATTTTTTGAGTTCTATGTGATTAAATAATAAGATTCAGCGTAATTTTAACTTACCACCCCCTTCCCTTTTCCCCCACCATGAAAAACTTCATTTTTCGTTTTTATTTTTTTTTTTGGTGGGATCCAATCAATTTTAAAATTTCAAAAAATTCATAGGCATGGTTGACGCTTTTACAAAATATGCCTATTTTTATAGATCCGTAGGTTAAGCGTACATAACCTTAGAAAGTTTTTAATATTTTTTTTGGAAAAAAGCGTATAACTTTTTTTGAAAGGGGCTGGAGGCCTAATTTTTTTATATTTTGTGTATTTTATCAAACACTATATTTTTAATTTTTTTCAGATTTTTCCGAAAGATTCGCCACCTTCAAAACTGTTTTTATGGGGTTTTTGGGGATTTGAACCTGTTTCGCCCATTTATAAATGTTCTAAAGGACTCTTATTAAATGTTACTTCAATTTACATATAACCTATAAAAAAAAGCATTGATTTGATCTGTTTTAAAGTCTATAAACTAGGGAAAATCACCAAAACCGCCAAAAAAACAGTTTAGTCCATTTTATTTGTTAGTCTATTGGTTATAATTGTAATAAAGAGTTTGTACATTTGTGAGAGTAGTGAGATAGGTCTGTAGTTTTTTAAGTCGTGACATTTAAAAAAAATGCATGATATACATATGAATAATTTCTTTCTATGATTACGAATTTCGAGAATTAAGTGGTATAACGATGGCTTAGTGTGAAAACCTCGTATCTCATTTTTTTTCGAAAATGACATTTTGGTGGTTTTAGTTTGAAAACCTTGTATCTCACGATTTACAACTGTTAGAAAAAATCCAAATACACTAGACTATTTTCTATAGCCGAAAAAAGAAACCACGTATATCAATTGCTCTTTTGATTTAGTGTGACTACCACGTATATTTATAACCAAGACTTTGGTACTTAATTTGGAGTATTTGTTTGGGAGATTCGGCTTGGATAAATGTTTTTTGTGAACAGTAAAAGGTAGTCCTGCATACAGAAACATTTTATGAACCTTAAATCAAAAGATTTGTACTGTATCAACCTAGTATTTGGAGGTGTGCAATAAGCTATGAAAAATGAAAACCTCGTAAATAATAATAAACACAACCTCATTTAAGATGAAAAACACGTATATCAAGATATACGAGGTTATCATAGTTACTTGGGCAAAGGTTCTATATACTGCAAGGATATTTACGTGTTTTTCATAGTTAATATTTGTATTTCCAATTTAATAGCAACATTTAACACTTTTAGCTCTAGGCCAATATCAGATATTTGTCTCAATGTGCTCGAATTAAAAATATGTAACGGTAATTTTTGTTTTTAGGTTATATTATGCAGAAAATCAGTTTTTTGCCTCTCCTGTAAAATTGTAATTTAATGAGATACGAGGTTTTCACACTAAGCCATCGATTATATGAAGATGATTCTCCAAGCACATCTAATAAAAAACGTGACAATAATTTTGCTGGTTATTGTTTTTAAACAGCCTTATATTATACAAGCACAACAATAGAATCAAGAATAAAATATTTTATCACTACAATTCGCTACGCCAGCTTCGTCCAGTAATAGATATGTAACGTCACTCAACTGACAGTTTAAAAATTACGCATTGCAAATGCCATTTATCAATGCAAAACGAATTTTGCAACTGTCTAGAAAACTGCAACTAGATCATTAACTTGCACTATTTGCCTGTACACACCTTCCTTTTCCCTGTAAAATTAAGAAATGAATCATGGAACGTTTATTAATTGCTACCTTTAAGTATATTAGTTTTATAATTTATGGGCTAAACTATGTATTAGAAATGGGCGGAACTAGAAGAGATACTGAGTTATATATATCCAGCACTCTTTTTTTTAAGTTTCATTTGACTTTCTTCGCATTGGGTGTAGATCAAGGTCGGGAAACAGAAAAGAGAAAAACTATAAAGGAGTTTAAAAATAAAGTATACATATACATTTATAGGCTTGACCTTGTTGGCAAGCAATTACGGTAGATTTATCAACAGTTGTCAAAAATATACAGTGGTGAGCGCGCCCGGAAAAATAACGCAAGAGATGGAAAACATAATACGTTGTGCAATAAAAAGAGTAGAAACTAGTAGAGGTGGGAAATCATCAATATAAAGCTATAATTTACGTAACCACTATGGATAGTTTCCACCTATAGACGTTAGCTAGTTGACTTCAGTCATAATTGTACGTATGACGTTTATTAAGAAGAACCTAGTTTTACTAAGTTATTGTATGTCTTCTTGTTCTTCTTTGGTTTGTTAGCCTCCACCTACTTGGGTATTTGGCCAGCTCATCATCTAGGAATATAGGACTTATTCACCGACAATTTGGAGTTGAATTTGGATAAATACCACAAAGGTAAAAACGATAGGCCTAATAGTCTCCAAGAATTACGAGAAAGACCTCTGATTCAATGAGATGTATCAGTCCGGAAACATTATCTAATGTTAGACGTAACTTTTGCAATAGGTTGGGTTATTATTCTGCTGCTTATGGAGGCTTATTTGATCATTTTCTTAGAACGCTTTTTTATTTTTGTAAAAATTTTACTTTTCATAAGTATGACATTGTTTTTTTAACATGGATTTCATGTTTTACATACATAATTTCAAATTTGAATATTTAATTATTGCAAAAAAATCACATGTGGGATTTGAACCAACCTTCGACAATTTATTGTCTAGACCAGCGGTTTTCAATCTGTGGTACATGTACCACTGGTGGTACATTTCATTTTTTGAGGTGGTACACAAAATGCAAAAACAGCCAAAATCAGCACCACTATTATAGTTAATTACATCACCTAGTTAGATATGTATTTCAGTTAGGTGGTACCAAAAATAATAAAAAGTATTTGGTGGTACATGACACAAACAGACTGAGAACCGCTGGTCTAGACTACGCCAATGTATTATTATGCAAAACGTGTTTTATACCGTCTCGGGCAATATAAAAGACGAAGCGGAAAACTATTTGATTATTCTCAAAAAACAACTAAAATCCTTTATAAAAGGTATATTTTAAAAATCCCTAAAAAGGGCTAAATCACAGAACTAGTTTTCGATCGGCTGACCGCTCATCATCAGTGCTTACCTAAAATGCGTATAACGTGATCTAACATGCTAACCACCAAAATACAATATTATAAAAATATATGGGTAAAACCGTTTGAAATTGATACTTCATGGAAACATAGATGAAATATGTGAACTTAAACATGGATGTTCAAAATATTCCATGTAATATGCTCTAGGTACCATTTGATCTCAGACTTGATGTTAAATACCAAAAATTCATTATTCATATCCGATATTTAACAGTATATTTTTATCACCCCGTACATTACACGAACTAATTTGTTATATTTAATTTGTTTAATTGTTGCAATTTATAAACAATATTTTGGCAATGGACATAATTTTAGCTGACTAATTAAAAACCTTTGTTATTTTTGGCGTGTGGGCTATGACCCAATTTATGTTGCCAACAAGAGATAGGTAATACATTTTAGAATCATTCTCAAGAATCACTTCAACCAGGCCAGAGGTGCCTTTAACTTCAATCACTAGAATCAATATGTAGCATCCAATAGAGTCTTCATCTAATTCGCGTACAAGCAACATACCAGTACATCAAACGGTCTCTCGGGGTTGTAGGGTTTACTACCCTGGTGTCAGTCGATATCAATAAAATTGCTAAGTACTATTGGTGTTTCAATAAACTGAAGATCATCCTCCACTGAGCCCGAAGATTAGACACTTGACTTGTTCATATGTTGACTGTATGGTGGTAAGTCAGAATATTTATATAAATATCAATATTTATAAAAATATTTGCCAGAGTATTAATATTTAAAATATTTTAATGAAAAAATAAATAAATATAATATAAAATTTTTCTATACAATGCCCGAATATACCAATGACATAAAATATTTATATTTACTTTATGTTGTCGAAAAATACTAACCTAGAATTACAATTGTCATTTTACCAGTTGACATTGTGAAATCTGATGAAATAATCAAAAGCGTCAACAAAGGAAGAGCATACAGAATGGGATGGGTCTAGGACGTTTCATCGCTGCCAGTTCATCGCCGCCGTTTCGATGCCGCCAGTTCGTCGCCGGCCGATTCATCGCCAGCCGTTTCGATGCCGCCGGTTCATCGCCAGTCAGTTAATCGCTAACTGATATATTTCCGAATTTTCGACCAATTTTCGACAGTTACATTTATTATTTATTTTTAGTAATAATTAGGAATTCTAGGAAATGCGAGATATGACCATTCCCGTTGCCATACTTAATATTTTATATTTAATACACTTTTAAACTTTTATAATATAAAATATAATTTAACACTACAAATTTAATATTGTTTAGTATCAGATTTAGGGGAAATAGAAATAGAACAGTAAATTAATATAATAATATGTTTTATCTATTTATTTGTCATAAGTTTTGAACTGAATTTAACGTCGTGTCGTGTCATCTCCCATAATACAAGATCAACTGACTAACGCGATGAAACGGCCGGCGATGAAATGGACTGGCGATGAACCGGCGGCATCGAAACGGCGGCGATGAACCGGCGGCGATGAAACGTCCCATTCTGGAATGGGATACAAAGACATAAACATATTCTGTTACGCAGACGACGCAATATTGATAGCTCAAGGTGCAGATAGTCTGCAAAGATTAGTCCAGAGATTTAACATAAAAGCAAAAGAATTCAATATAAAATTTTATCTTAGAAAACTAAAACAATAGTAATCAGTAAAGAACCAATCAGATGTAAAATTGATAAAGCAGTATTGGACAAGTAATGAAATAAAATACTTTGGAATTACATTGTCAAGCTACGGAGGCCTGGACTAAGAACTGAGAAATCAAGTACAAAAAGCAAATAGACTGGAAAAATGTCTTAATAACACTAAATAGCGAAACCGACATATTAACACTGAGAGGACATCAAGAATTTATAAAGACAGTGTACGACCAATAATGACATAGGCATCAGAATCAAGACCCGATACAGCCACAACACAAAGACTACTAGAAACGGTAGAGATGAGAGTACTGAAAAGAATTACAGGAAATAAGCTGAGATATCGAAAGAGGTATGAAGACATTAGAAGACAGTATAACGTACAGTGTATCAATGAATGGACACTAAATAGAAAAAGAATGGAATACGTGTGGAGACACGTGTGGTCAACATAGCAAGAGATAAACCTCCAATCGGTAGAAGAAGTATCGGACAAAAGATGGAGTGGCAACGTTCCACAGATGTATCAATCTGCCAATGAACAAGCAGAATTTTTTATAAAGAAGAAGAAGACATTGTGAAAGTACTGTCACGATCGATTACTCTTGTGTTAAATTATCTTTATTTGAATAATTGATTGGTTATCTATGAGTATTGTAATCGCCAACCAATTATACATCTATAAGTCTCTTTAAGATGCAAATACCGTCAACAAATACATAATTTTTTAAAATCTATGTATAAAAATCACGTAGATAGGTGCGTTTTTATGTCACTCTCAACTTAATACGTTAGAGAGAATTCGATAATCTATGACGCACTGAAGGAAGGGGTTTGGTATGAACTATACTTAGTAGTTCGTGCAATATCCGAGATTAACAGGAATTTTCAGGAATATATACGTATATGGTCTTATAAAAATTCTGATTAGGTTCTTTTTCATATGCTTTGTACTGATTTAAATTTAAGATTGTACTTGAAGAGTTTAAGTTGGCGAGTACTTCAGTATTTTGAGTTTTTGTATAGGTTTATATTAATTGATAAGTATATATGTACTTTTATTTGGGCTATTCGGAAGCATACTATAAAGATAAAGATAATACAAGAGCATACCTAATTTATTTGGAATTTACCTTTTTAATGTTACTTGGGCTTCTGTTCAAGCGAGAGTTTCATTCAAGTATCAGACTTGCTTTCTTCATCTCATCCACATCAAAATATTGAATCTCAAACAAAAGAGAAAACTGACCTATACCATTGATTACAATGGCATCAACCTAATATGAGAAACTGGAACACCTCAATTATCTTTATTTTCGGTTGTGGTCACGTATTTCCTTCTCTAAACTTGAGTATTATGGACTACGCCCATACCGAATATTTCCACCAAAAGGTATCCACTCCCTTCCATCTTTACTAAAATGTCTACTGCGAAACAAGTGAATAGGTTAATCATTTTAACCTTTATCATCAGTTGCAGAAATGGTTGAAATGTGTCTCAGGATGTCTGATTTTTTACCCTTCATTTGAGTTTAGGTTTCTGTCAATTAGTTGATAAGGCAAGAAAGATACGAATACTGATTATGTCATAAATATCATTCAAGAAACTTCATCAGTTTGCTAAAAAATGTATGGTTGCGTAGTGCTTGTGTTTAGGACACCTTATTTTTTTTTTAATATATTAGGTAGTCACAAATATTATTACACCAATTCATTTAATTAAATTCTAATTTAGTGTTGTCTGAAATATGTCAGAGGGTAATATTACCCACAGACGGGCATGCCCGTTTTATGAAATTTTTAAGAAAATTTTCAACACCTCCTACCTCGGAAACGAAGCGTTTGCGGACATGCGTTTATAAAGCAAAGTATCAATATTTTTTATGCAAAATTACCCCTTAAAGTTTGTCATACTTATTTAAAAACACCCTGTATTGATGAGAAACATCCCTAGTTGTTAAAATAACTAAATTTTTTATTATCTTAACATAAATTAATGAACAAAAAAAAAACACTGTTAAGAAAACTTGAGACCCTAGTTGGGTTTAAGTTCAGTATTTTATAGAATATGCTAGAATATTCCACAGGGAGTTGTGAAATTTGAGAAAAAAAAACACAGTTTGATTGGTACACCCGGTATACAATGATAATTTACATCATCATCATTCTCTTTGCCTTATCCCTATGCGGGGTCAGCTTCCCTAATTGCATTTCTCCACACAATTCTATCTTGGGTCATATCAATGTCAATCCCCTTTTCCAACACATCCTGCCTTATCGTCTCCCCCCAAGTCTTCTTTGGTCTTCCTCTCCTACTCCTTCCAGGGATCTGCACTTCAGCTATTCTTCGTATTGGGTAATTAACGTCTCGACGTTGAACATGACCAAACCATCTTAACCTATGCTCTCTCATTTTGGCATCAATTGGAGCCACACCTAGACTTCCCCTAATATACTCATTTCTAATTTTATCCTTCTTTGTCACTCCACTCATCCATCTAAGCATTCTCATTTCCGTCACATGCATTCGTTGTTCCTCTTTCTTCTTCACTGCCCAACATTCAGTTCCGTACATCATAGCCGGTTTTATGGCTGTTTTATAGAATTTTCCCTTCAGCTTCATTGGAATTTTTCTGTCACACAACACACCACTCGCTTCTTTCCACTTCATCCATCCACCTCTAATTCTACTGCACGCATCTCCATATATTTCTCCATTACTCAGGTACTTAAAAATATTGCTTTTTACAATCAGTTCACCACAGTGCCGGTTTAACACAGTCTGCCGCCCGGTGCTGATATGGATGCCGCGCCCAGGCTCAAAAATATTTCTTAACTTTATTTCAATTCAACAAAACATATTTTGAATACAAGTTTATTAAAATAAAAAAAAAACAATTACAACTTTTTTTGGTTTCAAACTTAAATGAAAACTAACAATATACAAGGAAAAAATTAAGGGCGAACTTCACAAAGTAAAATAAAAATTTACTTAATAACATTCAAACAGGTAACATCAGGTGGGTAAGCAAATACCTTTACTATTGAAAAGCTTGTTTTCTTGATTTTACTGAAGCGAAGTTTTCGATGATGTCAGTTATATTTAATTCATTTAGCAGGTCCTCGTTAATGGATAAGACTGCTAAGGAGTTCAAATTTTCTTGGGAAATTGCATTTCTTAAGTAGGTCTTTACCCTTTTTAGTGTCGAAAGAGAGCGTTCGCCACTTGCATTTGCGATCATTATGGAGAAAAAAATACGCAGGCAAATATTATCGTTTGGAAATTAAGATATTAATTTATTTTCGTATAAAGCCTGTCATAGGCGTAACCAGGATGATCCTAAGGGGGGGGTTACAACTACCTGAAAGGGGGGGGGTTACAACTACTGGAAGGTCTATGAGGGCTATGGTGTTAAGCGTATAGAGCTCAATGTACATCCCAATGGGGGGGTTACAACCCCCAAAACCCCCCCTGGTTACGCCTATGAAGCCTGTACCAATTCTAAAGGAGTGTCTATTTTTAATTGGGGAACAGACGTTAACAAATGATTTAATTAAATGAACACATTCTTGGGGAAAATACTCGTCCAAATTCTCCTTGTAGTTTTGTTGTAATTCGGTTGCCGATCTGAAAATATCTTCATCTTCCGTAGCTTTTAGTTTAAACAAAAATTCAAATGCTCTTGAACAAGATTTATAACTATCAGATCGGCGAATAATCTCCGACTTAAGATTGTCTATTATACAAACATAACATTGTGTTCGCATTTTCTCTTTTTGGCTTAAGCTTGCCTACGAATTCATTTCTCCTAATTGCAATTTTTTTTGATAATCCTCTTCTCAGCATAATTTTCGTTCCCTGTTAACAACATTCCTAAGGCCTCGTAGTGATCAAAACGATCACGTAAGAAATCAAAGTAATCTGCTAAAGATGATAAGAGATGAGCGGTTGTGCTTAAATCCATATTTTCCTTTTGTACTGATTTATTCACTTCATTAACCCTTTGTAAAACGTCAAGCCAAAATGATAAAATTATTCCGTTTTCCAACAAATCAAGTTTTTCCGATAGAGAAGCTGCTTCAACTCTTACTATGTTTTTCTCATTTATATTCGTTGATATTCCAATCAAACATGTTTTAATCAAACCGTAATTGCTTTTTAACGCTTTTACGGCATCAAAACGAGAAGACCAACGGGTTGTACTCACTCTTTTAGGTAACAGTGTCTGCCCCGACTCAGCCGAATCTTTTATTGCACGAGACAATAACTCCCACCTATGTGTAGACACGGAGAAAAAATTGTAGATAGCTTGTACCAACATAAAAAAAGATGTTGCTTCCAAACTACAATCTGCTGCATTTTGGACAACCAAATTTAAAGAGTGAGCAGCACACGCCACAAAGAGAGCTAAATCATTGTAAGCTTTAATACGTGCTTGCAAACCAGAATACTTTCCACTCATATTACTGGAATTTGTCGTAAGACTGGCCTCTACAGTTCTTAATATCTAATTTCAAAGACTCTAACATCCCAATAACTGTTTCCTCAAGTTGTTGTGAGCTATGCCCAGTGTTTTTATAAAATTCCACGAATCTTTCCACGGGATTCCCTTTATTGTCACAATATCTCAAAATCACTGTAAGTTGGTCATGGTGTGTTATGTCAGGTGTTGAATCTACACTTATAGAATAGTATTTGTTTGCCTTAATTTGTCTAACAATTTCATCAATGACTCGATTGGATAAAATATTCAGTAATTCGTTACATATATCTTTTGATAGATATGACGTTTTGCCCTTACCTAAATTTGCTCGTTTATTAATATGATCTTTCACAAATGGATCATATTCTGACAATAGTTCCAGTAAACCAAGTAGTTTCCATTCCGTTTTTCGCCAATTATTTCATGAGTACCTCTAAATGCCAATTCCCTGGTAGGCAGAAACTTTATTACACTTATGATTCTTTCTAGTACTTTCACCCAATATTAAGTGTTCAAGTAGTACCTAAGCAGTTTCTGTTTTATTATTTCGGCGCGGCGCGCCGGCCGGCGCCCGTCAGGCCGTCTGCCAACCCAAACGTGTATTTTGCGGTGTTCGCACATTATTCTTAAACGATGTAGAATGATATAATTTTACGGCGCGCGGCATGTTTGTACGTTATCTGACATTTAGATAACATAAACTGAACACAGTGCATAAATCATATAGGTACGTCGACGTTAATAATAATAATTTATTTATAAATTATTGTTAAGTTTTCAAGTTAATGATAAAACAGAAAATTATTTTATAGTCCTGTCGCCAGGGGGGGTACAACGGCCTCGTTAATTCAGATGGACTTACCCAAGTTTTTTTTATGTATTTTGACCCGTAGAACACGAATTTTTTGGGTAACAGTTGATCCGGATGTCGATAAGATTGTTATAGACCAAGAACTTGAGGAATCAAATAACAGCGATTTTTGGCAAAACAAAACAATATTTTGTATTTTTTGGGTCATTTTAAGCAAAAAATATTTCTACAAGTTTTTTAGTAGGATGCACAGTTTTTGACATAAACGCGGTTGAACTTTCAAAAAATCGAAAAACTGCAATTTTTAAACCCGAATAACTTTTGATTAAAAAATAAAATAGCAATTCTGCTTAGCGCCTTTGAAAGTTCAAGTCAAATTATGTCGGTTTTGATTATTTGCATTGCTAAAAATTTATTGTGTTATTGTTAAACAAAGCTACAAACAACTAGTGCGTGAGTGATGTTTCTATGATTTCTCATTTAAAATCGAACGAGTAGGTAGAATAGGTACTAGTGCAATCAAGACTATTTCTACGTTACATGCGTTAAAACGCATGTAAAAGCACGGGAAACCCTACGTGTTTATAGCTTTGTTAAACAATAAAAAAATAAATTTTTACCAATGCAAATAATCAAAACCGATATAATTTGACTTAAACTTTCAAATGCGGTAAGCAGACTTGCTATTTTATTTTTTAATCAAAAGTTATTCGGGTTCAAAAATTGCAATTTTTCGATTTTTTTAAAGTTCAACCGCGTTTATCTCGAAAACTGTGCATCCTACGAAAAAACTTGTAGAAATATTTTTTACTTAAAATGGCCCAAAAAATACAAAATATTGTTTTGTTTTGCCAAAAATCGCTGTTATTTGATTCCTCAAGTTCTTGGTCTATAACAATCTTATCGACATCCGGATCAACTGTTACCCAAAAAATTCGTGTTCTACGGGTCAAAATACATAAAAAAAACTTGAGTAAGTCCATCTGAATTAACGAGGCCGTTGTACCCCCCCTGGCGACAGGACTATTATTACCATAATCATATAATTTCGGAACAGCACGCGCTTCGCGCGTACCGCCCTAGAACCATCAACCGCCCGGTGCTACAGCACCCAAAAGACCCCTGGTTAAACCGGCGCTGGTTCACCATCCAAAGATATCATTTTATTTGTAGTAACTCCATCTTTAAATAAACATTCCAAATACTCTGTTTTTGTCCTACTAAATTTTACACCTTTTCCTCCAGAGCTTGCCTCCACTGTTCCAGTTTTTGTTCTAAGTCTCTTTCACTATTTCCTACTAACACGACATCATCAGCATACATTAAGCACCATGGAATGTTACCCTGTAGTTTCGCTGTGATCTGGTCCAAAACTAATGAGAATAAATACGGACTAAGCACAGAGCCTTGGTGCAATCCTACTTTCACATGAAATTCATCAGTCTCTCCCACACATGTCCTAACACTAGTCGTTACTCCCTCATACATATCCCTCTCAATCTTTACATATTCACCAGGGACTCCTTTCTTATTGAGTGCCCACCACAGAATCTCTCGAGGAACTCTATCATATGCTTTCTCAAGATCAATGAATACCACATGAGCGTTTGTTTCTTTACTCCTGTATTTTTCCGTCAACTGCCTTATAATGAAAATTGCATCTGTTGTTGATCTGCTCTGCATAAAGCCAAATTGATTCTCGAATATTTCGGTTTCTTCACGTATCCGTCTACTCTTTCTCTTACTCTTTCTTACTCTTTCCCATATTTTCATGGTGTGGCTAACCAGTTTTATAGCCCTGTAGTTTGTACATTGTTGTATATCTCCCTTGTTTTTGTACACAGGTACCAGTATACTGCTTCTCCATTCGTCTGGCATTTGTCCAACTTCCATAATTCTATTAAATAGACCTGCTAGCCACCTTGTTCCTGTCTCTCCCAATGCTCTCCATACTTTCCCAGGAATATCATCTGTTCCTATCGATTTTCCTTTTTTTATTTTTTGAAGCGCTTGAGCCACTTCCTCGTTTGTTATTTTGGTGACCATTGCTGCTACTGTCTCCGTTGACTCTACAGGCTGTCTGTCAAATTCTTCATTTAATAAGCTGTCAAAGTACTTTCTCCATCTCTTTTTGACATCCCTTTCGTGAACTAGTATTTTATTATTTTCATCTCGGATACATCTAATCTGATTAAAATCTTTTGCTTTCTTTGCTCTCTGTTTGGCTATTTTATATATCTTCGTTTCGCCTTCCCTGGTAACAAGTTGATCGTATAGGTTTGAATACGCTTCTGCTTTGGCTTTTGCTACTGCTACTTTCGCTTCCTTTTTCGCCACCATATAGTTTTGAAGATCTGTGTCGAATCTGGTTTCTTGCCACTTTTTATATAATTTTCTCTTCTCTTTTATTTTTTCTTGTACTTCGTTTGACCACCACCAAGTATCTTTATCCTCAAACTTTTTTCCTGACGTTTTCCCAAGTATTTCAATAGCAGTCTCTCTAATACTACTGGCCATTTTTCTCCAAATTGTATTAGGGCTTCCTTTCATGTTCCAACATATTTTTTCCACTATTCTTCTCCTGAATAGACCTTCTTTCTCATCTTTTAGCAGCCACCACTTGATTTTTTGTGGTCCTCTCCGATATTTTTGTTTAGTTTCACTTTTTACTTCGATGTCCAGAACAAGCAGCTTATGTTGTTGGCTTACTGTCTCACTAACTATTACCTTGGAGTCCTTGCATTCACGTATGTCTTCTTTCCTTATCATAAAGTAGTCTATTTGGGATTGATGTTGTCCACTTTTGTAGGTAATAAGTTGAGTTTCTCTCTTTTTAAAGAATGTGTTAACAATCGCCATATCTAATGCTGTTGCTAATTCAAGCATGTCATCTCCAGCTTCATTTCTAGTTCCAAAGCCTAATCCCCCATGTATTGCTTCGTATCCTACCTTGGCTTGGCCCATGTAACAATGATAATTTACATGTCTAGCAAAAATATTATTACAGCGATATTGATAAAGAATAAGGCTATAACATATTAAAGAATCTCTTAAATCCGGCAACAGGTTTGGGAAATTCGAGACATCAAAAATTACCCATTTTTAAGTTGGTGCGTTAATTTCTTTGAGCATTGGTCATATTATTCTATGAATGTAAATCATAAATTTTTTGTCAAAATTGTAAATGAAAAGAAGTTACCGTCAAGGAAGGTAATAGAAGACACAGTGGTATGAATTAGCTTCACTATTGTTAAAAAAAGTAAATTAAAAGAGTCATTAATTTTTGGTGGAATAGATGGGACCGTGCTCAAATTTGGGTAGGCCGCTTCTTTGTCGTCGAATATTATTTACATTTAAGTACATTATTATTTTTTCTTTAATTGTTATATAGAATGACTTACTTTCTATTTTATTTCTCTATTGGTCCTCATTTGCTAACTAACCCGTGATTATTTTAAATAAGAGATTTAACTAGAATCTGAGATGATATCAGCCGAAATACGGGTCAGCATTTTTTATGAATGTGTTTTTTGCTTCTTATATCGGTTAATTTAAACTAATTTGCATTTTTATTACGATGATGTTCTTTTAAGGGTATTATAGTTTGGAGTAGGAGGATGGAGATTATCGTTCTATTGTTTGGAAATATCGGACTATGCGAAATATTTGCTTTCTCCTATAAAAACGCATGGTAAATGGGGGACAACATTAAGTATTATCAAAATTTATGGATTGAAATTATGTTGGTCGTCCAATATAGATCTTTAACAAGGATTCATAATAATATAAGTAGGAAGTATATATCGGCATGGCTCGCAACAAGGATGAAAAGAAAAACGAAATATGCATAAGGTGGAATACAACCATAGACACGTGTTTCTGACTCATTAGTCGTCATCACTATGGTATAGCCAAGTTAGAATAGGTGTATGTTAACTTGAGAAAGGATCACTACAGGTGCAATTTGTGGCTGTAATGTTAGAAGACCCTCAGGATTCGAGGGCAACAACTAACATATCCACGGAGGAAGCTACAGTACCTGAGGAAAGGAATTCCAAATGTTTAGAACATTTCAAACAATCAAACAAGTAATGGTTAATGCGAGTTAATAGTAAAATCAAGGTAGGAAGTATATATCGGCATCTCTCGCAACAAGAATGGAAAAGAAAAACAAAATATGTAAAAGATGGAATGCAACCGCAGACACGTTTTTCTCACTCATTGGTCGTCATCAGTACGATATAGCCAAGTTATACCGTACTTGAAGTAAAATTTTATAATTGATTTGGTCATCATCTTATTAAGTTAAACCGTTTAAATATTTTATCAGCAATCAACATTATTAATCAATTAAATCACAGGTATTGGGCAAACCTGTTAAATTTTGGTTACATCAAATTTTGTTTATCCTACTAAAGATAGTAAATAGGAATATATTTTACTCGAATCCAAATGTTTGCTTTTTTGTTAATACAATCATCTTAGTCTCTAGAAAGTCTCTGCTATGAAAGCCATCTCTAGATAGATTCTTTTAGTTTAGTTTTTTCAACACCTAAGAATTTAAAAGAACTATAGTAGATCGTGTATAATTATTATATGACAGCGCTTGTGCGAGTAGTGCGAGGTTGCGAATTTTTGTTGTAGTTTTCTCTATACATAATAATGTATATGTACGTTTTTGAGGATTATGATACAGTTTTAAAAAGGCTTGACCGACCGCTTGGGACGGTCATGTTGTATCCTTACTTTTTTTTAAATTTTACGTGTGTACCAGACTAAGTACACACACTCTTTTTTTATGGATGTTGAACTTCCTTTTATATTCTTTACAATAATCTACACATACAAGGGATACTGTAGATTATTATACATTTTTTGTTAATTCTTCAGGATGTTTATACTTCTATTTTGAGAAAACTTCTTTGATTGTCAGAACAATTTGAAAATTTGTATTTGAAATTTTTATATCGGCAACATTCTTAAATATTCTGATTAAGGCTGGACTGATTTCTGGAGAGTAGTGTGGTGATTTCTGTTATTACCTTCTTGAATGTTCACTGGATCAATAGATTTATTGATAACTCTCATCCACATGTACTAATCAAAAAAATCATTTTTATTATCCATAAATAGTAATACAATATTTATATTTTTATTATCAAAAAATCCATTAATTAAACACGTTATATTACTATATATTATTTTGTTTCAGGTCAGTATTGCACTGCATTTCTTTATGTAAGTATGCTTTCAGTTTGTAGTTTGTTTACTGGCTTTGAATTGTTTGATCTATTCATCCATAATAAAGAATAGTGCCATGTACTAATTGCTACATTATCAAATATTGGAATGTTTCAGAAAAACATATCCTAGATAAACATTAAATGTTACAAACAAACTGAAAAATCATTTAAAATGTTAAACAAATTAAATCTTACGTTTCTTTAGTATTTACATAGTTTTGCCAAGGTTTACCCAAACTTTTTTACTTATACGGTGTGGATGAAAAGAAATGTTTTTTTTTATGTTAAGTTTGAGACACCCTTTAGG
Organism: Diabrotica virgifera virgifera; assembly: GCF_917563875.1. Classification (NCBI taxonomy): domain Eukaryota; kingdom Metazoa; phylum Arthropoda; class Insecta; order Coleoptera; family Chrysomelidae; genus Diabrotica; species Diabrotica virgifera. Next base: position 114,655,563 of record NC_065451.1, on the reverse strand, counting down.
GAGGACGAGGAACATTTTGTTTTTAAAATCTCCCTGATATCTTTAGGAACAAAGAAAATGGGTAGTTTTACTCCTTAACATGTGTTTTAAATGAAACAAAACTAACTTACAATAAAAAAATAACAGTTAACAAAAAGTTAAAAAAGAGAAAGACACATAACGTAAGCAGTTCTTACCGACACCTATAAGAGTTATTTTTCAACCAGGTAAGCAGTATGCACAGTGCAACATAAGAGAGACGAGATTGTTTAAGGGAGGGTCTGAGATGTTTTGGGGTCTAATTTTCTTGAGAGTAAATACGGATTTGGTGTAGGGATGGGAAAAACCTACCGGTTATAACCCAAAACCGGTTTTTTACTTCGCAATAACCGGTTTTGTCGGTTTTTTTGTTCCGGTTATTACCGGTTTCTTCTTTTTAAAGGAACAACCGGTGAAAAACCGGTAGAGTTAACTCTGAAAAAATATTCGTTTTTTTTTAGGAGAAAAAATATTATTTTCTTAAATTCATCAATAACTCTCGCTTTGTTTAATGTTTATATTCGTTAATGACTCTCACACTCACTGAAATATGTTTAACCTGAATTGGTTATTTTGATGAACTCGAGAATAATTTACGGCCACACGGGCGATAATTTACGGCGCCGTAAGAGCAGTAAACACGAGGCATTGGTTGACTAACTTCCTATTTCATCTGCAATTGGTTAGTCAAATTACTAACTCCCTATTTCATCTACAGTTGGTTAGTCAAATGTCTCGTCAGGTTTACCTACTGCTCTTACGGCGCCGTAAATTATCGCCCGTGTGGCCTTTCGCTAAGCACGTCTTGTTTGTCGAACTGAGGAATCTTAGTAAAAATAGATATACATTAGTATAATATATCAATCATCTAATCTATGCACTCCTAGTTGTATTATTATAATAAATTGTATAGATGCTCTACTACACAAACGAGAATAAACTTATATTTTATCATTAATAAATCCGGCAGAAAAAATCATTCCTGTGGAATCACTAAAAAAAAATAGAAAAAAAAATAGTTTTGTGTATGTTGTGTAAAAAGGAGTTTTTTTTTCGAAATACAACAAGTTACGTATTTTACCTAATTTACTTCATATTACGTATATTATATTCTAAAAATAGGTATCTAATTTTACTACCTTTTGCATATTGCAATTATTTGGTATTAAATATTTAGACCCGAAATCCAAATAGATCGATTGAACCTAACTTACCTTAGTACAAATGAGCACTTAAAAAAATGACAGCCCTTCGAATTTACCAAATGAAAATATATTTTTTCCAATATATCAAAAACTGGGATTTTCTATGGAAAATGGACATGTGGAGTATGACAAACTAAAGTGCAATGTAAATGTAACGTTGTAACTTATTGGGTATTGAATACCTATTAGTTAAAAAAAACGAAAACCGGTTTTTGAAACAACCGGATTTTTGACCGGTTATAACCGCCAGGTTAAACCGTAAGTGAAAAAACCGGTTTAACCGAAAACCGGTGTTTTGTCAACAACCGCCATCCCTAATTTGGTGTCTACGTGGAGGCTTTTTAAATAGCGAGAGGTACATTACACAGATTTTTTGTTTGAACACTTTGTTTCTTTCGCACGATATATAGGAAGTAATTTCATCTTAGTGGTTTGGTAAGACACGGCCTTCTCATGTATCGCATGTCGTCAGTTAAAACACATATTAGAGAGTGAAACTTTGGTTTGATTTCTTTGTTATTAAAGATATCAGAGCAATTAAAAATAAATATTCACAAAATATGAGACTACAACATAATATCAATGTGTACCCACATTTGTACCTTTTCCTCCCTACAGGATGACAGGATGTCTCAAACTTGTGTTCCGGTTTAAACACATGTTAAACTAAAAAACCGTCTATTTTCTTTGTTTCTAAAGATATCAGGGTTATTCAAAGAACAAAATGGTCACAAATTATAAGACTATATATGTACTCACGACTCCGATATGTACTCACATTTTTACCTCGTTCTTCCTATAGGGTGTCTCAAACTTAACATAAGAAAAACACTTTTTTTCTTCCACCCAGTATAAGTCATAAGTTCAAAAAAGAATTTTGAGTAAAACATTGCACAACTGTGTAAATACTAAAGAAAAATCTAAAATAAAAAAAATTAACGGAATCCGTTAATCTGTTTACGAAAAAATCAACAATAATTTTCTATATCCCTAAATTATGCCTCGCAGTTTACTTTGTATCTATGTTGTTTATTATAGATGACTTTAATCAGTATAAACAGCAATAGTCACCCATTACGACGAAAGTCGATTGGGTTTGATTACCGACGAAATTCGAACAATAGAGAAATTAAAGTCCAATGAAAAGAATCGTTAATTAAAACAAAAGTTATTTAGGCACAGTATGATCTGAGAAATGTTGCCAAATTTCAATAAAATATGAAACGTTAGCTCTTAAACATTCTGAAGACATTTAAAATATAAAAAACACATGTAAATTACTTATAGAAACTGTATCTTGTAAGTTGTCTGCGATTAATACAACATCATCTGCAAACATCAGATGATTTATTTTTTCTCCATCCATATTGATGCATATTGATGCCAACTGGCATGATTTTGTACAGAAGTTCCATGGTTTTGTACAGAAGTGAAGAAAAAATGTAAAAATAAGAAAAAAGCTTACTTAAAATACATGTCAACTAAAACACAAGAGGCATACGATAATTACAAGACTATAAGAAACGAAACACATTCAGTAGTAAGAAGAATAAAAAATGATCACTGGGAACGTTTTTCGAACGAAATGTAACATGATTTTTATGGTCTCCAAAAGGAAATATGGCGCTTTATAAGAGATCAAAGAACAAAGGTAAAGGAACTAATAGAACCAAAACACAGAAAAGGATACATGGATTGACTATCTAAAAAAACTCTATGCATAGGAAGAACAAATGATGCTAGAACCGGAAACACCAGAAATTACCACAAATGAAGATGTTAATATAAGTGCACAGGAAGTACGAAAAACACTCGAAAAGCTGAAGAACAGAAAAGCTGCAGGTAAGGATGGAATACTAAACGAATTACTGAAATATTGTGGAGCAGCAATAACAGAACAATTAACAACATTAATTAACAAAATCATAAAAAACAATAAAATACCGGAAGAATGGAGAACGAGCGAACTACTATTCAAAAAAGGAGATAAAAAGCAGCCAGAAAACTACAGAGGTATCAACTTGTTAAATACTACCCTAAAACTTACAACTAAAATCTTACAAGACGTAATGAATCAGAAGAAGATGAACAACAGGGTTTTCGTTCTGGAAGATCGTGTACAGATGCTATATTCGTCATAAAGCAAATTACTGAGAAATCACTAGAGTATAATAGACCAGCATTTCTATGTCTGATTGACTTAAAGAAAGCATTTGACAGAGTAAGACTCAAAGATGTAATCCATCTTCTGTATAATAGAGAAGTCCCTCAAGATATTATAAAAAATATTGAGAACATCTACCAAAACAACAAAATGGAAGTCAGAATAGATGGACAACTTACAGAACATATAGATATAGGCAGCGGAATAAGACAGGGAGACTCATTGAGTCCTACGCTTTTCAATTTAATCATGGATGAAATCATCAAAAACGTCAACAAAGCAAGAGGATATAGAATGGGAAACAAAGAAGTAAAAATACTTTGCTACGCAGACGACGCAATATTGATAGCCCAAGATGAAGATAGCCTGCAAAGATTAGTCCACAGATTTAACATAAAAGCAAAAGAATTCAATAAGACAATTTCATCTCAGAAAACCAAAACAATAGTAATCAGTAAAGAACCAATCAGATGCAAAATATAAATTGATAGTATCAGTATTGAACAAGTAATGGAAGTAAAATGCCTTGGAATTACATTGTCAAGTTACGGAGACCTAGACAAAGAAGTGAGAAATCAAGTACAAAAAGCAAATAGATTGGCAAGATGCCTTAATAACACTATATGGCGAAACCGTCCTATTAACACTGAGATGAAGTCAAGAATTTATAAAGCCAGTGTAATAGTGACATATGCATCAGAAACAAGGCCCGATACAGCCACACCACAAAGACTACTGGAAACGAGGTCGAAAGAGGAGCGAAGATATTAGAAGACAATGTAACGTACAGTGTATAAACGAATGGACACTAAATAGAAAAAAAGAATGGAACAACCACATAACCAGAATGGGGAAGAAACGTGAGGTCAAAACAGCACGAGATTAATCACCAATCGGTAGAAGAAGTATCGGCCGACCGCGCAAAAGATGGAGTGACAACCTTCCATAGAGGTATCAATCCGCCAATGAACAAGCAGAATTGCTTATAAAGAGGAAGAAGAAGAAGAAGATATTGATGCCCATATCTTGCCATTAAGTGTTCTTAAATATTGACTCTACCGCTGCTGTAATCAATGTTGGTGAAATATTGTCTCCTGTTTTACTCCTCGACCTAAGCTGAATTCTTCTGTGTGTTTGTGTAGTCGTATAGTTGATGTAGCTTCTCATAGATGTTGGTTAATAACGTGTAATACCTGTAATCTATTCGGAATTGCTTTAGGGCTTCCGGTACTGCTTCAAACTCTACAGAATCAAAAGCTTTCTCGTAATCGACAAATGCAAGAACCAGTAGTATGTTACAGTCGATGCATTTTTCAATTAATATCTTTATGGTATGCAACTGGTCGTTTGTGCCATATCCTGCCCTGAAACCTGCCTGTTCTCTGGGCTAATAGAAATCAAGTTTAGGTGTTAGTCTCTTCGTTGAGATTTTCTTAAAGGGTTTGTACATATGTGTCAGGAGGTTGATGGGTCTATAATTTTCTAATTTAGTAATATCACCTTTTTTGTGTAACAAGACTATCACTGCAGACTATCCAGTCTTTTGGAATCGTACCCACATGTAAGCATTTATTAAACAGTTTTCTTAGAGATTTTAATTGAATTTCTCCTGCTTTTATTGCCTTAATAACCAGTCCATGATCACCAGGCGATCGATGGTCCTTCATTTATTTTAAAGCTGCTCTTACTTCTGACACTGTAATGGGTAAAAGTACTTCAAATAACTCATTGATGAGAGTCCTTACTCGTGTCGGGAAGTTGTCTTGTGATCTTGGCTGCTATAGAGGTCTTTATAAAACGCTGTAGTTATTTTCCAAATGTTCTGTTTGTGTGTCGTTGCTTTTCCGTCTTTGTCTCTCAGTTAATATATTTCTTTTTTACTTTGTGTGAGTTCTCTTTTCATTATCTTTAAACCTTTATTCTTTTTTACTGTTTGAGTAATTACATCAGTATTATATCTTCTTAAATGTTGTCTTATTTCTGCTGAAATTCTTTTATTTAGTTTTCTATATTCTTCTTTGTTTACCTTTTCTTTCTCGCATAAGTTTCGTCGTATTTCCTTCAGAGCTGTTGTATCTTTGCTTATCTTTTCTTTTTGTGTTATTTTTTTTTGACAAATTTGAGTTTTAGTTTCTAACTGAGTCTGTTATTAATTTATTCTGATCGTCGATACTTAAAAGTTTAGGATTATTACTCTGTAAATTTTCGGCTATATTTTTTATGTATGCTTCTGGCTGATTTTGTAAATACCAAACTATGCATTTTGAACTGTTTATCATCTTTACAAGCATTCATCTAAGACAATAAACATTTTTGTATAATGCTATTTTCAAATCCTATTGTTTCCATAAAAGATTATAAAACTGGGGATGTTACATCTAAAACAACTTTTGCATAATATTTTGCGTATATTAAGAAACAAAACTAACACATGAATATTTTTGTCCCTTTTGAACTTCTGCTTTGTCTAACGGATGACTTACTCGTGTATTTCCTTCACTCACGGTAAAATGTTGCAAAACCTCAAAATTTTAAAATGCCGCTTGGATTGACATGAAATTTGGCATGCACATAGCTAACATGTCAAAGAAAATAAGTAATATTCTGCTTATGTGCGCTTTTGCCATGGAGCGAATTGCACGCCTTCTCGAGAGTGAAAAAATATACGTTCAAAATAAGTAATAAAATGGATAAACTCGCTAATTCTAAGCAACTTTTGTTCCATACGTTTTTTCACTAAGTTAATACTATTCGAGATATTTTCTAGTGAATATGTTCATTTTGCAACCAAAAAAACCACGTGTTCAGACGGTTTTTCGCAACTAAGTAAAAAAGTAGGTAACTATTTTTTCGAAAAATATATTCTTGGCAAAAATATAGCTTATAAGAAAGTGAAAAGAATGGTATACGCATGAGGTCTCTAGACCCAGTAGAAAGCTAATGAAAAATTAGTTCATATTCGTCAAATTCCAAATCGAATACTTCAACGTAAAATGACCAAAAATTGAAGCACTTTTTGTGGAAAACTCGTTAAAACTGTTTTGAAGTGGTTAAAAATGCTTTTTTCTGTTTTTAAAAAAGGTTTCTAGCATCAAGATCTAGCAAGTTATATTCAAAATAAAGGTGGTGCCTTTTTTTCGAAAAAAAAATTTTTTCGCGTATATATGGTTTATATGATCTGTAAGTTTTTTCCGTTCACAGTGCCTAATTTTGAAAGAGCTGTAGTTGAAAGGGCTTGAACAAGTCACTAATCACGAATGTAGGCAAATTTTGAACAGTCATATCCTAACCAATTTTTGTCTTTAAAACAAACAAAAAATCCAAAATATTTAGAATGTTTTTGTTGAAAAATCATAATATTCACTCTCAAATAACTGGAAAAGTATTAACTTAGTAAAAAAAATGCTATAGAACAAAAGCTGCTTAGAATAATTCAGTTTATCCACTTCCGAACTTATTTTGAAAGTATATTTTTTCAGTCCCTAGAAGATGTGAAACTCACAACCAGGGCAAAACATCGGCAAAATATGACATTTTTCTTTGACATGTTAGATATGTGTTTGCCAAATTTCATGTCAATCCAAGCGGCTCTTTAAAATTTGGAACAAAAACCGTGAGTAAATGGGCTATTAAAGCTCCGAACAAAATTAGGTAATTAACACTAACTATATTAATTTATTTTTTCTTAATGAAAATGTTTATTGTACTTACTAGCACAGTATCAAGCTTCAGCATATCCGTGCTTAATTAACAACTTCTCTTTTGCACGATCCTATAATTAACCAATTATAAAATGGCAACAATGTAGTGAAGTAAACAGAGTCGGCTCACCCGCTACAAACAAACCATCTTCTCATCAAATCAACAATATTTCTTTTATAAACGCCCTCGCTGTCATCGTTTTTGAATGGTCGATTGGACCATTGTCTGTCTCGGGCCAAGAACCGCGCGGACCCTTCACCCTTAATTCCACTTATTTCGTGTGGCACATGAAAGTGTTGAACAAAGACATGGTAGTAGAGTCAAACTGGAGAGTAGGGTCAGTAAGGTTGATCACGATAATTACAATTGAATCGGTAATTTCGACAACAACACATGTCACAATATGTAAATTTTTCAGGAAACGTAAAAATCTTTCCATTAATACAGGGGTGGCCAAAAGCCGGCCCGCGGGCCGGATCCAGCCCTTTTGCTTACTGTATCCGGCCCGTTGAAAAATCCCGCAAGAAATTTTTTATCTCTTTTCTCCACCAAAAACATTAGCATGTGCCTAGCGTACGTACGCGGTATTTATAGTCCTCCGGCCCGGGAGACATTTTGAAAGTTTCATTTTGACCCGCTCTTATAAATATTTGCCCACCCCTGCATTAATTAATATGTAGTTGGGTATTTTGAAGTAATGTTATATTTTATATAAGGGTGATTCCATTTTAAATAACTCAATTTTGGATCAAAATAACTTTTGGATCTCCGATTTGTCTGAAAATTGGTATCTAGCATCTGATGGATGTAGAAATAAAACATTTAAGGTCGAATTGCCTTCTTCTTCTTCTTCGTCTTCTTTTTTTTCTCAAAATGTTATTTTAAGCGAATTTAACAGTGATTTGGTGTTTATTTAAACAAATTTGCATTTTCTATCTTAAAGTATCAACGGAAAACAATATTTTAATAGAAGGGACCCAAAAATGTCACTATATGGCATTATAACAAGTTATTTTGATTCAAAACAAATTCAAAACATATTTTTGGTCAAATTTTATAGTGTTGAAAACGTTAAAATATAGTTATTCACATTTTCCTCCATTACTAAAATAAGTCATAATCTAGTTGGCTGAAAATTTGCCCACAGATAGCCAAAACATAGGACTTTAATAGTCCAGTCGGGTTAGACGAATAACAGGCCTAACCTTGCATTAGGAGCTGCCCCAAATTTTATTTTTCTAATCTTTAGGGGGGCTCAATATTAGTATAAATTTAAAATCTCGACTGAATTCCACTGTTGCGTTAGCCGCCATCTTGATTTTAAACGAGAACCGTTTTTGCTCAATATCTCCGCCATTTTCAATTTTTTGACAAAAAGTGTACAAACTGAAATTGTTGAAAATACGATTTTCTATAATTTCATTTATTATAATTTTTTTCGTGCGGTCGATATTTTCCGAGTTATGAGGGAAAAATAGTGACAGTTGGAGCATAATTATTGAATTATTGAATTATCTCGTTTATTGTTAGTTTTACAACAAATATGTACCTGTACAAAAATAAAGAGAATTATATTCTACACATTTTTGATCTCTTTCATTTTTTTGCTAAAATTAATATTTAAGGTAGTACGTATGCGGTAATGGCGCGAGCGTAAGACCGGATTGATTTTATTGCAATTGTTTTTGTTCAATATCTACGCCATTTTCAACTAAAATTGTTCAAAATATAATTTCCTACAATTTCTTTTTAACAATTTTTTTCACGCGGTTGATATTTTCCGAGTTACATGGGAAAATAGTAAAACGTGGTGGGGGGAGCATAATTATTGAATTGAATTTTGTATCCGAGCTGCCCCAAATTTTATAATTATATCCTTTAGGAGAGATTAATAGTAGTGAAAATTTAAAATCTCGACTGAATTCCGCGGTTGCATTAGCCACCATATTGATTTTAAATGAGAACTGTTGTTGCTTAATATCTCCGCCATTTTCAACTTTTCGACATAAATGGTGGGAAAGAAAATTGTTGAAAATGCAATTCCTACAATTTCTTTGGCACAATTTTTTTATACCATCAATATTCTCCGAGTTAAGGGGGAAAATAATGGAAGCGGAGGGGAAGCATAATTATTGAATTGTTTCATTTATTATTAACATTACGACATAATTGTACATAAACAAAAATAAAGAGAATTATATTTTATACAATTTTTGAAACTTCCAATGAAACATCAACCAAACTAAGTATATAAAAGACATAAAAAGACATTATATACATTAAGTTCACTTAATTTTATTAATTAGCGGGTTTTATTGGTTGAATTTGTCTGTCGATATTTTAAGATTTATGTCAGCTAATATATCGTGATGTTCCAACAATTTTTTTTTTTAATTTTGGACCCTGTTGGGGGGAATTTTCCCATTTTCCCCCCTTGTAGACCCGCCACTGGTTCTCTCGAAAAATTGTAGTAAATCGTAATTGCAACAATTTCAGTTCTTACACTTTTTGTCGAAAAGTTGAAAATGGCGGAGATATTGAACAAAAACAATTGCTACAAAATCAATCAGGTCTTACGCTCGCACCTTTACCACATACGTACTACCTTAAATATTGATTTTATCAAAAAAAGGAACGGCATCAAAATTGTACAAAATTTAATTCTCTTCATTTTTGTATAGGTAGATATTTGTTATAAAACTAATAATAAACGAGATAATTCAATAATTCAATAATTATGCTACAACTGTCACTATTTTCCCCTCATAACTCGGAAAATATCGACCGCACGAAAAAAATTATAATAAATGAAATTATAGAAAATCGTATTTTCAACAATTTCAGTTTCTACACTTTTTGTCAAAAAATTGAAAATGGCGGAGATATTGAGCAAAAACGGTTCTCGTTTAAAATCAAGATGGCGGCTAACGCAACAGTTGAATTCAGTCTAGATTTAAAATTTATACTAACATTGACCCTCCCTAAAGATTAGAAAAATAAAATTTGGGGCAGCTCCTAATGCAAGGTCAAATGCTATCCCGACTGGGCTATAAGTGGTTAAATGGGTTTGAATTACATTACAATACCAAGAAAGTTACATGCAATATCAAAGTCAAAAATATAGGCGTCTACGGTAAGTACAATTAACTCGAAAACTATCGACATCACGACAAAATTTGTTAAAAAGAAATTGTAATAATTTTAAATACGATTTATTTGGAACAATTTCGAAAAGTTAAATTGTCGAAAAGTTAAAAACGGCGGAGATATTGAGCAAAAACGGTTCTCCTTTAAAATCAAGATGGCGGCTAACGTACCGGAGGAATTCATTCGCGATTTTAAATTTAGGCTACTATTGACCCCCCTAAATATTAGAAAAATAAAATTTTGGGCTGCTTGGCATGCAAGATCAAATGCTATCCCGACTGGACTAATATACTTTTGAGTTTGATATTATTGCATGTAACTTTTTTGGTATTGTAATATAATTCAAATCCTTCTAACCACTTAGAGTCCTATATTTTGTCTATGTGTGGCAGAGGCGTAGCTACCGCCGTATCAGCCGTATCAATTATACGGGGCCCCCGACATTCAGGGGCCCCAGTGCAGTATGTAGAAACAAAATTCCATTAAAAAAAAATGAACAAAATATTCTAAAATTATTTCACTATTAAAACGCTTTAAAACAGTGCATATTGTTTGGATATTGACATTTTCATGTACTGGATTCTTTATCTATATATTATAAATTATATTTATCTATTTTCTATTCTCTACCGCTCGCCGCTATTCCATCAACAGAGCTTTTTTGCTTTAAAGGTACCTTTCATTGTTCATTCACCGTTGCGTTGGCTGTGTGTGAGACATTGTATAATGTATAATGCCAAATTGCAATTTTGGTGTATTGTTTGGGTATATTTTCGTGATCTGTTCTTTATCTATCAATTTTATTTATGTACCTACATCTATTTGCCGGCCGCTCCCCGTTAGAACAGAACTCCTATGTTTAAGCTCATTTTCAATATCCAATTACCCTTGGCTTGAAAAAACTGAATCTGTTTTCAAACAATGAGTCTCAACAATTCAAATCTATTTTTCGACTTTGATTTAGAGTTTAATAGTTTTATTATTATTATCTATATTTGGGTGTAATACGCAGAACTTATTAGTTCCTAAGGTTGTACATATTACGTAATTTGCAATTTATTTAAATTTTGCCATAGATTGTTTTGTTTTATTTCATTATCTTTTATTTTGTAATAATATATAATACACAATAGCACTAAAGTCCTTAGACACATGGCTTGAAAAGTTTGGTCTTTCTTTATTTTCACTATTCTTTATGTACTGAGATCTTATGTGGCTTGATATGTGATTTTCCTCTATTCCTTCCTGTTATTCATTTTTCTTTTCTGGTCTTCTATAGTCCCATTCTTTCCATATATTTTTCGACCTCTTGCTTCCATCTATTTTTCTCCTGCCTTCCTTTTCTCTTTTTTGAAACTATAGTGTAGTTTAGTACCCTTTTTGGAGTCCTCGTGTTTGGCATCCTTCCTAAGTGACATCGCCATCTAAGTATCTGTGCCTTTATCACATATCACAATAGGATTATATTATGTTGATTGTATAATTCCTTGAACTCGTTATTTGATCTTTTTATCCATAAACCCTCCCTTATTATGCCTCCATATATATTCCTCAGGATTTCCCTTTCCTAGATCTCCAATAAATTTTGTTCATTTTTTGTCATTGTCCATGTCTCACTGCTGTATGTTACTCTTGGTTATATGGTTGTTTTTTTTTATATTAGTTTGATATAACTAGACCCAAACCCAGACATCCAAAGTGAAAGTTTTCCTCCAACACCAAATTGTTCTATATGGTCCACATATTGTTCAGAAAAAATTCACACCATTTTGAGCGTCGGGTTTGGGGGGAGAGGGGGGAGAAATCGGGAAATTCGTAGTTTTTTACGTTTTTCGTCAATATTTCTAAAACTATGCGTTTAGCATGAACAACCCTCTATACAAAAATGTTTTACATTAAATTTGAAATAAATATTTCTTGATAAAAACTTGCTATTCAATATTCCATTATGCGCATGTACACTTCCATTGCCTGCCATTATCTACCTTGTATTTCTTCTTTAATGTTCGGTTTACGTGATATTATTGCTCCTAGGTACATAAATCTTTCTACCATTTCGAATTCGTATGATGTTCCTTAGTTCTACTTTAAACTTTTGTCTATTCCTGAAATGACCATCTGTCCACGCCATACATTTTGTTTTAGTTTCATTTATGTACAGTCCCATTTTCTTCGCTGCTTTTACTATTTTCTGTACTATCTTTTGTAGCTCTTTTTTCCCTTGCCTGCACCACATCATCTGAAAATGCCAAAACTCGGTGGCTTTTTTATATAGAAGTCCTTCTCTATTGATTTTCGCTTTTCGCATTATTTTTTCTATTAGTCATAAGTTGAAGAGTAATGATGACAAAGGATCGCCCTGCCTTAACTTTTGTAATAATATTGACGATTTATGTAATTTCAGTAAACTGTATTTATTATTGTTTTTTTCTGACTCCTTGTAAGCTTTGTCTCTAAAATTATAAAATTTTCAGTGAGAATAAAGCATATTTCTATTCTATTCTATACAAGCGTTTTTGATTTATTTGTTGAACACTTTCTTAGCACTATCTCATATCAGTCGTGGAAAAGGGCCCTGCGACAAACTTTGATATGGGGCCCCCGTGGGGCTAGCTACGCCACTGATGTGTGGGCAAATTTTCAGCCAAAAACTTGTTTGGAATCAAAATAACTTGTTATAATGCCATATAATGACATTTTTTAGTCCCTTCTATTAAAATATTACGTTTTCCATTGATACTTTACGATAGAAAATGCAAATTTGTTTGAATCCAGATCACTGTAAAATCGCTTAAAATAACATTTTGAGAAAAAAAAAGAAGAAGATTTTTTGACCTTAAATATCTTATTTTTACGTCTCGCAGAAGCTATACACCAAGTTTCACAAAAATCGGAGATCCAAAAGTTTTTGCCTGAGTGATTTGACATGGAATGTACCATAAATATTATGGGTTATAAATGCATGTTTCTAAAAGACAAAAGATACTAAATGTTACTTAGTTTTTTTGTTATTAAGTTTTTCATTTTGTGGACTTTTGATGTTTTCGAAATGAATCATAATTTCTAATGTTTGTTTTAAAACTTTCTTTATTTTCAGTAAGAAACAGTCAAAATACGTAGAAACTTAGATATATTATGACATTATGTATTTTACATTGTCAAAAAACTAAACAATATTTCACATGTTTTATACTCATAAACATGGATAAGGACATACGTTGGTTTCCACCGCTTCTCGAGGGTAAAAAAATATACGTTCAAAATAAGTCCAAAACTGGATAAAATGATAATTCTAAGCAACTTTTGTTCCATTAGCGTTTTTTCAATAAGTTAATAATGTTCGAGTTATTTGGGAGTGAATATGTTTGTTTCAACAAAAAAAAAACACGTTTTTAGACGGTTTTTCGCAAATAACTCAAAAAGTAAGTATTTTATCGAAAAAAAACATTCTTATCAAAAATAAAGCTTTTAAAAAAGTGAAAAAAATGGTATACACATGAGGTCTCTGTACCAAGTAGAAGCAGAGTTGTAGCTAATGAAACATCTTGGTCAAATTCCAAATCGAATATTTCAACGTGAAACAACCATAAAATGAAACACCTTTTGGGGGAAAACTAATTATAACTTTTTAAAGAGTTTAAAAAATTGATTATTGTTTTTTTAAATTAGTTTCTTGCATCAAAAGTAAGCAGGTTGCGCTCAAAATAAATTGGTCCCTTTTTATTGGTAAAAAGAATCGTGAAAATCAGCGCGTAATTAGCATTCTAAATGAAATTAATTGTCACCGATTCACAAGTTGCTTTACTCGTGTATATATAGTTTATATGATTTGTAAGTTTCATCGGTTCAAAGTGGTTATTTTTGAAAGGCCTGTAGTTGAGAGGGCTTGAACGAGTCAATAATCACGAATGTATGCAAATTTTGACCAGCCATATCTTAACCAATTTTTGTCTTACAGTAAACAAAAAATCAAAAATATTAAAAATTCAATAAATCTGTTCTGTTATCAGAACAATGCTATCATCGCTATATCAATACTTATCACCGCTACAAATAATTTGTCTTTAATTTTTTTTGTTTCTATTATACGTTGTGTCTTTTCTATATTTGTGATTGTCCTGTCTAGCCTTAAATAGCTCTTCGTAATACAATTCCTATATTTTGGAGTGTACGTACAGTGTATCGCCATCGTAATAAATACTCTTCTAATTAAACCTTCCTTACCCATTTTAGATTCGGTTTTTGGAACATCTTGTCACAGTCTCTATTTTGGAGGCTGAGACAAGATGTTCCAAAGACAAATGTTTTTCCGTGGGAAGACTCCATTTCCAACAATCGTTTTTTCCGATTTTAGCGCCATCTATCCATAATTCGAAAAAATGTCTCAAATAAAAGTTACTTATTTTTACGCAAGGAATCCACATCTTCAATAAAAAAATGGGGGCTCCTATTTAAGATTTTAAAGTAACCCCCACGCCACCTCCGTAGAGGGTCGTGTATAGTGTCATTCGATAGATTTTTCAAAAATATTGAATAAGTGTATTTTTTAGTTTTTAGATCTGATGTTTATTTCGCGAAATATCGCTGAGGGAAAATTTTAAATTTACCCCCACCCCTCTCCGTGGGGGTGGTGTTTGGTATCATTCGATTTTTTAGTTTTTCGATCTGACGTTCATTTCGCGAAATATTATAAAATTTGTGACTCACCCATTTCCTTACACCCGCTCAAATGTTGAGCGGGGCGAGCATGCAATTTTTCATGTACTTAACTTACCTTATCTTAATCTGACAATTTCCAGTTTTTCTAAGGATAAATTTTTTTTCGGACCCCCCTTAACGAACTCCCCTATATTAAAAACCAATATATATTTGGTAGAGTTACATTTACAGAATACAAGGTTTCTCCCCATGTGATAATCTGACGCACTCGAGTAACGCAAAAATCCCCTCTTGGGCTCCCCTACCATAACGATGGTGGTTGTTCCACCTGGATTTAAGGTTCTTCCCACGTTAATGCTAATAAAACAAAAGAAAATAATTATTTGTTAGACTGAATTCGTGCTTGTAGCAAAATTATATTACATATATCTATGTATGTATAATTTTCCTCCGTGTCCTATTTAATTTCTTGTTAACCTTAAATAGGTAACTATAACTTCTAGTCCAGAAATCTAAGGTTTTTACCTCGCAATTTTTACCGAATGGATCGATTTGCTTGAAAATTTGAGAATAAGTAGTGGATAGTCCAAGAATTAAAATATATATGATGCTTTTACCATGATGGTAGTTGCCACCCCAACTCGGCGGTGGAAATTTTTATTATATTTTGACCGCAAAAATTGGCAAAAAATGATTCGAATTAAAAAATGTTCTATATATTTTTTTGATAGAATTAATAGTTTTCGATTTATTCGCTATCGTGTTAGATTTATATCGAAAAATAAATGTTTTTACACTTGACTCCATGATCCTTTACCCGTGCGTCATCATTTCAAGCATACGAAATAAGTCGGAAATCTCTTCCACGCAACAGCAAGTGACAAAAAGTGGCTACTGCTCCGATCACGGATTATATTATAAAATTTGACGTTATAAAATATATAAAATTTAAAATTTTGGTGCAGAATTACAGCTACATTTGAAGGGACTTAATAAATTCTTTTAATATCATTAGTGATATTAAATATTTGCTATAATATAAATATTTGAAAAAAAGTATTTTTTTTGTTATTTATTTCACTTTTATGGAAACTTAAACAAAACCATTCCTTAACAACTGTGAATGAGATAACTTTGTAAGTAAATTAATTGCAAAATAAAATACACTTACCATAAAATTTCAAACTCCAGTATAAAATTAGTTGTAAAAGCAACTGTTTGTTTAATATAAATAACTTCTAAATGCAAAAATAAAACAAAAAAAAAACACCAAAAAATCGAACCAACTGACAGTGACAAGTAAACAAACCAGAAACGTCACAAATTGTACTTAAAATCTGAAAACGTACCCAAGCCTCTTTTTTGTACTTATTTCTTTTCGATGTACTGACTCTAGAGCGTTTATAAAAATAACATGTCGTGTCTTTACTTAATAATAGGCGGTATCTGGTTTGTCTTTAGTTTCATGCGTGGAAGTCAGTGAAGTAGGGAATAAAAAGTATGTGTTTTATCTCGCCAGGTATTAATGACGCACGGATAAAGAAACCTGGACTCAACTGTAATAAGTTTTCTGCTAATAACTCAAAAATTATTCGTTTTATCAAAACAACTGCACTTTACTAAAATTACTAAAAAAATAAACAAAATAGTTTTTTTTTCATTTTTTTTAAGACTAATAGTAACCGAGTTATACTTTATTACAGGTTAGTTCTTCTTCGTCAAATGCTAAAGTTTAGAGTTTCAAAGTCAAAAGACTGTGCATTTTTCGAGGATAGCTTAAGGAAACTGATTTAAAGTATTTACACAGATCTATTTGAAAATAAAAAACGCTCTAGCTCAAAAATTAAGTGACTTGTCTTGGAAAAAAGTCCCTTTTTTTCGGCGAGTAAATGAATAGAAGCAAGCCCCTAATGACCATCCTAATTAAAATTGTCATTGGCCTTGTTCAGTTTTCTTTATGGGTCTAGGACGTTTCATCGCCGCCAGTTCATCGCCGCCGTTTCGATGCCGCCAGTTCATCGCCGGCTGATTATTCGCCGGTCGTTTCGATGCCGCCGGTTCATCGCCAGTCAGTTAATCGCTAACTGATATATTTCCGAATTTTCGACCAATTTTCGACAGTTACATTTATTATTTATTTTTAGTATTAATTAGGAATTCTAGGAAATGCAAGATATGACCATTCTCGTTGCCATACTTAATCTTTTAATAGACTTTTAAACTTTTATAATATAAAATATAACTTAACACTACAAATTTAATACTGTCTAGTACCAAATTTAGGGGAAGTAGAAATAGAACAGTAAATTAATATAATAATATTTTTTATTTATTTATTTGTCATAAGTTTTGAACTGAATTTAACGTCGTGTCGTGTCATCTCCCATAATACAAAATCAACTGACTAACTGGCGATGAAACGGCCGGCGATGAAACGGCCGGCGATGAAATGGACTGGCGATGAACCGGCGGCATCGAACCGGCGGCGATGAACCGGCGGCGATGAAACGTCCCCTTCCGTTCTTTATTTATATACTGTAATTATATTGTAGAAGTTTAACCAACTTACTTAGAATGATTAGTTTAAAAAAATGTAGCTTAAAGCGAATAAGGAATTTTTGTAGTTTGTTAAAAAAATGCCATCTTCTTCAAAATAGAAAGATTAGCATCAGAGATACAAAAAAAAATTTTGACATATAAAATTGTAGCATTTTTAATTAAAAATTTGCTTTGCGAAAATTTTTTGTGCCGCAAAAATTGGCAATGAAAATTTTAAAACTTGTACTAACATGCAAACATTACATTTACCAACCCTTTCAAAGTCACCCCTTTTTAAAACTGAGAGGTTAAAAGGATTAAATATTAATTGTCTTGTAGCTATTGTAAAAACCTACAAAATCCTTTTTTACAGCACTTTCTAAGGTAAAAATTGAAAAAGTTACGAAGTGACAGACAATTTATGTTTTATTTCGATTCAAAGGTGATGCACAATCTACAGACAGCTGTTTCTGTTTACAACGTCTTCAGTGTAACCCACTTCTAAATCAAAACGAAACGAAATTGTTTATTTAAATGGAATTTCAAAAACAGATTAAAATCCACCCTTAGGACGCTGCCGCGACATCTCTTAAAAAAACAGAGGAAAGTCCCAGATACAGAATCCATTATTAAAATAATAATAAATAATTATTAAAATCTGAAACTTTCCTTATTCGAACCACTTTCAACTTTTTCAACCCCTTCAACAAATCAAGATGTTTCGCCGAAGATGGGGAAGGAACGCGAAGTCATAAAAACCATACAAACGAGAAAACTGGAATATCTAGACCACATAATGAGAGGGGAAACGTACTCCCTGCTAAGGCTCGTAATCCAAGGAAAAATCTTGGAAAAGATAAATGTATAACGTAGGAGTATCTTCTGGTTACGAAATTTAAGCGAGTGGTACGGGTGCAGTTCAATACAATTTTATTGTTCAGAGCTACAGGCTACAGCCAACAAGATTTCTGTGATGGTAACCAAGAAGAAGAATGGTTTGAGTATCGGGCAATCATTATTTATTTCATCTGACCCAATTTCAGTCTTTTTAAGCCTAAATTTATAAATTTTGACAATACGGGGCAGTTTTCGCCATTAAAAAATCAAAAGCGCCCGTCGGCACAATATAGATTATGAAGTAGAGCGTAAGGTGATCTTAATCCCAAATTTTTATGCAAATCGATTTATTCTGTAAAAATTGCGAGGTTTTGTCCTATTTTAAGCTTCATTTCGTGGACTATCCTTCGGTCATCTCGCGTTCCTTTTCAAAGTGGTATGAATATTATCCTCAGGCATAGGTTCGCATCGTACGACATCATAATAATGCTATCGAGGTCAAAGTTAAACGAAAGTAAAACACATTCACTAATTTTTAATATAACGTTATCGCTTATCTGCACTAAAATTACTATATATGTGAAAGTATAACAGTAATTAAGTGAAAATTGCTTCCTAAACTTTTAAATAATTACAATGTATGACATTAGACTCTCCCTGTGTAATATATTAAATATTCGATATTGCTAAATTCGATCCTAATATACGTTAAGCAAAAATTTGTTTACAGCTATTTTACAAAATATCTCATACATGGCAGCTATCTCCAGGGCAATAAGACAAGGGTGGAAGGCACTTATGGAATAAAATTATTTCTGTCCTTGTTTCAAAAAGTTATAAAAAATGCTAAAACCCGTCGATTTTTAAATAAAAATGTGCACTTTTTAAACATAAATTGAAATGTACAGGGTGATCCTTGCAAGTCTAACAGAGTCCATAAGCTTTATTTTTAATGGAACACCCTGTATAGTCTTATATTTTTAAAAGCTGCTTAACAACCTGATTTCAACAAACTGTATCATGTAGGGTGGATTATGAATAATACAGGGTGAACTTTTGATATTAAAGAGTATGGAAACCACTTATGGAATAAAATTGTTTGTGTCTTTATTTTAAAAAATTATAAAAAATACTGGGATATTTCAACTTTTAAATTCTAATGGGCGCTTTACAAACATAAATTAAAATATACAGAGTGATTCACGCAAGTACAGCATAGTCCATGATCTTTAGTTTTAATGGATCAGCCTATATTTTTTATATTTTTAGAATATGCTAAACAACCTCATCAAAAATGTGTATATATATTATATATTATGTAGGGCCTATTATGAATAATACAAGGTGAAATTTTAAAATTATGTGTAATTTTCGGCAATATATTAAATACCTACATAAAATTTTAAAATTAATAATTTATCATGCTTTAAATAATGGTATATATTTTAAATTAGCTAAATAAAGGCATCAATTTTCTAAACTAAGTATTAAATCTCTTGGGTTTTGTATTTAATATCTTGACAAAATTTATAATTTCAAAATTTCACCTTGTATTATTTATAATTAACCTTACATAATACACTTTTTTGATATGAGGTTGTTTAGCAGATTCTAAAAATATAAAAATGTACAGGGTGATCCATCAAAACTAAAGATCATGGATTATGCTGTACTTGCGTGAATCACCCTGTATATTTAAATTTATGTTTGTAAAGCGCCCATTAGAATTTAAAAGTTGACATGTCCCAGTATTTTTGATTATTTTTTACAATAAAGACACAATCAATTTTATTCCATAAGTGATTTCCATACTCTTTAATATCAAAATTTCACCCTGTATTATTCATAGTACACCCTACATGATATAATTTGTTGAAATCAGGTTGTCAAGCAGCTTTTAAAAACATAAGAATATACAGGGTGTTCTATTAAAAATAAAGCTTATGGACTCTGTTAGACTTGCAAGGATCACCCTGTACATTTAAATTTGTGTTTAAAATGGGCACATTTTTATTTAAAAATCGACGGGTTTCAGCGTCTTTTATAATTCTTTGATACAAGGACAGAAATAATTTTATTCCATAAGTGCCTTCCACACTGTATGTACCATTTTCGGGACACTGACCCAGCCAGGTTGCAAGTGCGTTTTTTGGGTACTATAATATCTAATACATTATAAATAAAAAAATGTTCGTCACAGTTCGTAGGCATATAATAGTTATTAACAAATATGTGTCAAAAAGGCAGTTAGGCAGTTAGTTCGTTTTAAGTCGCTACATGTAATAATAGGGTAATTTAATATACTACTTAGACTTAGAGTATTCCTCTTTTAGTTGATGGGCAAAAGTTTAAAATGCCAGTTTTGAATTTTGGTCCGATCATTTGTTGCTTCGAAAAATTCCAAAATAAAAATCAAAAATTTGCTATAACTTTTGCAAAAATGAACCTAAAGCTTAAATATTGAAAGAAAAGTTGAGTCAAGTAGTCCTTATATTGCACAAAAAAGATGATTCGTCGATTAGTTTAAATATTATTCAATTTGTTTATCCCACATAGCTTTTTTTGCAATGTTATTGCTCAGAAAATAATAATGATGCAGCAATTTTGCGGGTACCTCATGAAAAGAACAGACCTATATTTTCAGTATATTTAATAAAAGTCAATAAGTCATTTTTACCATTGCAAACACATTTTACTAAAGTTGACTCTTTTTTGCTTTAAAATAATTTGAATAATTTGTTAATATTGACTGTCGACTAAATCCACTTTAATATTTTGTAAAGTTGATATTTTTACACAAAGGACATCGCACACATCTTATGGAAAATATAATGTCACTCAAATTCAATAAAATTTATACGAATAGATTCGTTTTAAATTAACGGTCAAATCTTATCATTGCGCCAACTCCATATTTTCAATAATAAGAGCAGAAATTGATATAAATAAATCTGAAATCAAATGGATACGTACATAAGTTAGAGAGAGAAAAAATATTTTATAATACCCAAATTGT
Organism: Diabrotica virgifera virgifera; assembly: GCF_917563875.1. NCBI lineage: Eukaryota > Metazoa > Arthropoda > Insecta > Coleoptera > Chrysomelidae > Diabrotica > Diabrotica virgifera. Next base: position 114,634,277 of record NC_065451.1, on the reverse strand, counting down.
CGGTACTCCATAAATCAGCGGATTAGTTTCACTAATCCGCTTAGGCCCAGCGGGGTTTAAGCTCTTTTGAATAGCACCCAGAGCAATAGTGATTTTAAGGCCGATGCCACATTATGCGTTTTGACCGGATGCGGTGAAAACGCATCCGCTGCGGTGAAAACGCATCCGTTTCCAACGCAACCGGACCAACCTGTCACATTATGCGTTTAGTCTGGTGCAGTTTGTAAGCGCGTACCGATGACTCAAAATGCATCCGTTTCCAACGCAACCGGATCAATCTGTCACACTATGCGTTTTCACCGGATGCGGCGGAAGCGCATCCGGTCAAAACGCATAATGTGGCATCGGCCTAACTGACACTTTTACTGACTAAAAAATTTGATTTCGATAAACTTTAATTGCAATCAGGGACGCGCCAAGTAACTTCGGCGCCGTCGTGCAAAATATTGATAAGCGCCTTTATCAAAATGGTAGAAATATCAATCACTCCTTCACATTTCAACGTGGAAAACTATGAAATTTTTTCTACGTCTACCCAGATTTTTTTTAAGGAAATAATAAGTACACAGTACTGTTATAAAAAAATAATATATTCTTCTTCATTCTTGTATGGAGACTTTAAAGTTTTAAAGCATGTTTATTCTTCAATATTTGCCTCCTAAATTGTTTAGATTATCGCACCATCTTTTTCTTGGTCTGCCAATAATTCTTCGTCAATTTGGTGACTTACCTCGTGCTATTCGTACTATCCTATCCTCTGCCATTCTACTAATGTGTTCGTTCCACTCCTATTTCCGTTTTGTCACCCATCCATTTTATGTCTTCTACATTGCATGATCTTCTTATGTTTTCGCTCCTCTCACTATCCAACAGTCTTTTGCCTGATATTCGTCGAAGTATTTTCATCTCTGTTGTTTCTAGTAGTGTAGTAGTTGTTAAAAATAATTTTTTTAAATTATATTGCATAATAAAACAGAACAGAATAAAAACTATGTTAAAGTTATACAGCATTACTTAAAATTATTAAAAAAGATTGAAGATCAAAAAATGAAACATATTTATATTGCGATTTTTTAAACAAATGTACTTATTATGATGAAAACCAACGGATATTTGTTATAGAAATTGAACTTTTCTTGCTTTACCTTTGACAAATTCATTAATAAGATTTTCATTATTCAGGTCCTTTAAAAACTCAGATTCTGTAGAAATAATAGTAAGATTTTCTAGCCTTTCCTGATCCATTCTAGATCTTAAGTAATTGAAGCGTTTATTTGAAACACAACACTTGTCCAAAAATGAAAATTTTGGAAAATCAAGTAAAACTGCCCAGCTTTAGTTTATTTCAAATCTTACTTTTATTAAGACATTCATTGGAAGGAATGTGGATATCAAAATAATTGTACAAACTTACCAAAATATATTCGAAAGTAGAGAGGTATTGTGTTGTACATATAGTTTCTGTTATGCTGAACTATTTCTAATACAAAAGAAACAAACATCACATTATTACTATCAAAGAATGCACACAACTGATAAATTTAAGGATAAGATCATTCACACTTACAACTACCGTTGACTAGGATGGGACAAGTGTTGTTTTTACAAAAAACCGCATGGACATCTGTTGTTTTTCTAAAATTATCAAAATTTTCTATGCAATGTGAACCAAATGTGTGAACTGGAAAAATAAACTACTATTCTATAAGAACAATACATAAAGTCGAATTTTCGAAAAATGGACATGTGTTGTTTTTCAAATAAACGCTTAGCTAGAACGGCTGAAGCTACAGAAATCGGTACCTATAGTTAATAATATACGTAACGAAATACTAATGTTTGGGAATGAGTGGACTAAGTTATTTTTTGCAATGTTTTTTTTGCTTCAAAAAATATTTAGTTTTGAATTGGATATTTGTTTAACTTTGCCGAGTCAAATGGCGCCTTTAACGCCTTGGCGCCGTCGTGCGCCGCACGACCTTGCCCATATGGACGGCGCGGCGCGTCCCTGATTGCAATTTGCGCCGTAATTAATCATAATTAAGAGTTGGCGCAATGATAAGATTTGACCGTTAATTTAACGAATCTATTCGTATAAATTTTATTGAATTTGAGTGACATTATATTTTCCATAAGATGTGTGCGATGTCCTTTTCACAAAAAAAATCTTAAATCAATTAGGGTGAAAGTTATCCACTTTTTTATTTAATTCACAGCTACTTTGTCTATAACAATTAAGCAACCTAACTAGCTGCATTTTGAAATTCAAGGTATACTTAAGTAAATTTTAAACTTCAACACAGTGGTTACTAAAGCTTTAAATATGAAGTCCTAACGAAATCGGCTCAGGGCCGGTGAAGGAGAATTTTAAAATCCGTGCACTCAAAAATGAAATTTATTCTTGAAATATATGCTGCACGTTCTCGGGAACGTGTTGATGGATTTTGATCATTATTTTTTAAATTTGTATGTACTTTGTAGTCTCGTAGAACTAGTTCTGCCTATTGTCAGGACAATAGTTTGGCGGAAAATAATTAGTATTATAGGAAGTTAACGTTAAAAGTAAATGTATAAAATATATATTTTAAAACTAGAGAAGCGGATGGGCTTCGTACTCTTGGCACATTACTCCTCGTACATACTCTTGGTTACGAGACGTCTAACCCTGAAAGGTGGTTTTTAAGACTTAATACATATTTTTCTTTTAAATTTAGACAGTATATTTGTACGCCTATCATCATCATCAATCAGCCAATCGCATTCACTGCTGGACATAGGCCTTCCTCAGTTCTTTCCAGTATTCTCTACACTTTCTGTTCTCCGCTTTAGCCAGTTTCCGGCTATTCATTTTATGGAATATATAGGAATAAAAGGCAGGTTTCGAGCATCTAGTTTATTAAATTTGGCCCAAGTGTACCTTCGCTAACTTAGCATCATCAGGGGCATCTGAAATAAGCCAAAAAATGCCATTGTAATACAAGAAGTAGTTGGAAAAAACTTTGACAAAAAATCGAAGTTGAAGTTAAACAAAAAATTACGATAGCGTAGACTTACTTCGTCAAATTAGGAAGATATCCCAGCAAAGTGCAACATTGGCAAGAAATTTGAAAAATTTTAAACTAATAAATACATATAACACACACTGGACAAAGGATAAGCAGATCAAAATTAATTAAATAAAAATTATGCTACATCTTAACAAGTCAAAATGAAAGAACAATGAATGACACTAATAACAGTTCCTTATTATGGCGGTAGTGTTCAAGTAAGTGACAAATGACAACTGATGTGACTTTGACAAATATTGTGTACAGTCACTACATGGTGAACTGCATATTACAATAATTTAGTGCAAATTGAACACTGAACCCAAGTACAACGAAACAGTAGCACAACGTAAGCCAGAGAATGGAATTAGGTGTGATTAAAAAAATATAAATTTGATGATGGTTGGATTGTGTAATCCAGTTCACAAATTCAAACTTATTTTGCTCTGTTTGTCCTTTGTCCAGTGTGTGTTATATGTATTTATTAGTTTAAAATTTTTAAAATTTCTTGGCAATGTTGCACTTTGCTGGAATATCTTCCTAATTTGACGAAGTAAGTCTACGCTATTGTAATTTTTAATTTAACTTCAACTTCGATTTTTTGTCAAAGTTTGTTCCACCTACTTCTTTTGCTACAATGGCGTTTTTGGGCTTATTTCAGATGCCCCTGATGATGCTAAGTTAGCGAAAGTATACTCGGGCAAGATTTAATTAAACTATATGCTCGATATCTGCCTTTTATTCCTATAGATTCCATATATTCGAGCATTCAACCTACTTCTATTGCCTCCTTTTATAGTTTCTGTGCCTCCATTCCATGATTCGTCTTGTTCACCGTCCATCTTGTGCTTTAGCTAAGTGCCCTGCCCAGTTCCACTTAAGCGTCGTAGTTCTTTCGCCGTCTCACGTCTTGAACTCCTGATGTTTGCCTGATTTGTTAGTTTGTTACGTGGTTTCGAAGGCTGACGTTCAGCTGTGTTTACCTCTGTATTTCATGTGTTTGATTGTATCTGCTTATTTTGATCTCGAGTCCCAGATATTTGTACGTGTCTGTTTGTTGTATGGTATTATTGCCAATAGTTATATTTCCACTCATTACAGTATTTGTCACAAGTTTAGTTTACTTAAAGTTTAGTTTTAATCTTGCTCTCTCAGGCAGAGTTTTAAGCGAATGTATCGTAGAAACTGTATCTTGTAAGTTGTCTACGATTAATATATCATAATCTGCAAACCTCAGATGATTTAATATTTTTCTGTCTATTTTGATGCCCATATATTGCTATTGAGTGTTCTTAAATATTGACTCTATAGCTGCCGTGAACAATCATGGTGAAATATTGTCTCCTTGTCTTACTCCTCGACCTAAGCTGAATTTTTCTGTGTCATCGTGTAGTCATATACTTGATGTAGCGTTATACTCGTTGCATTTTTCAATTAACATCTTTATGGTATGCAAGTGATCGTTTGTGCCATATCCTGCCCTGAAACCTGCCTGTTCTTTGGGCTGATAGAAATTAAGTTTAGGTGTTACTTCTCTTCGTTAAGATTTACCATAAAGAAAAAGAGTTTGTACATATTTGTTAATTAAGAGATGGGTCTATGATTTGTCAGTTTAGTAATATCACCTTTTTTGTGAAACAAGATTATCACTTCATTATTTCAGTCTTTTGGAATCGTACCCACATGTAAGTATTCCGATGGGTGAGTTGCGGAGTTTAATTAAAAGTGGATATAATAAAACAAACGGTAATTTTATTTTTGCAACGAAAATGTATATTCCGATGGGTGAGTTGCGGAATTTAATTAAAAATGGATATAATAAAACAAACGGTAATTTTATTTTTACAACGAAAATGTGTTCGTTTAGGTCTCTCGGAGAGGGTCGCGTCGGTATGTGTGAATGGTTCGCATGCTGCGTAGTGACTAAAGAAGGCAACCACAAACGATGATAATGTTTGTATTCCTTTTCCCCTGACCAGATGATCACATAAATCACTATCAAGTCTGGCGTCTACTTTTACGGTTTTAAGAAAAACAATTTCGAATGCATAGCTAGTGTTGACACATTAACTGTCTGATAAAATACTTAATTAATGAGGGTGCAGTTTGGTGCCGCATAGACGAACAACAGATGTCACAGGGTAAGGCCATAACCTTCGTATTTGAATATGCAGTTTGAATGACTAACGTTGTTTCGTTTTTGAGAAAAAATATTAAAATTACAATTAGCAAAAATAGTAATTAAAGCGTATCGCTATACACCCCCTTCTGAGAGACTAAAACGATAGATAATATATAATATATACAAATTACATATAATGAAAATTGAAAATAGGAAAAAAAAATAATGCAAAGTTTATACAAGGAGAAAGAAAAAAAATCACTTGATTCACTTTGAACTAACATTTTCTTGGTAAGTTCCAGTAAATCTTGCTTTCCTTTTCGGTCTGTTGTTGTTTGTTTTGCTGGTCATTTCTTCTGTTTCGTGATGGGTAGAGTCGTGAAGTTCGTAAGCAGGTTTCAATCTGTCTATGGAAATTGTTGATTCCTTCCCGTTTACCCGGACGACAAAAGTCTTGTCACCTCGCTTAACAACTGGAAAAGGACCGTGATATGGGTTTTCTAAGCTGCTTTTGATTGTATCACGGCGGATGAAAACGTGAGAGGTGGTTTTCATGTCTTCGAAAATGAAGGTACTTTTGGATCCATGATGCGACGGTTGCGTAGGACGGAGATTTTCGAAATGGTTTCGAAGCGTTTTTAGATAAATGTGAGCATTGTTGTCGGTGTTTCTTTGTGACGAAAAAAATAGTTCACCTGGCAAACACAATGGTTCTCCGTACACGAGTTCGGCGGCGGAAGTACCTAAATCTTCTCTCCACGCTGCTCGTATACCCAGTAACACTGAAGGTAGGCTTTCGGTCCATCGGATGTTTTCATGACATCGAATTGCTGCTTTTAACTGTCGATGAAACCTTTCTACCATGCCATTTGCTTGCGGATGATAGGCGGTTGTCCTTAAATGGGAAGTTCCAGTTAATTTGCATAATGACTTGAAAAGATTCGATTCGAATTGTCGGCCTTGATCTGTTGTGATGCGCTTGGGAGTGCCGAAACGAGCTATCCAACCAGAAAAAAATGTTCTGGCTACTGTGTCTGCTTCTTGATCAGGCATCGGGAAAGCTTCTGGCCAACGTGTGAAACGATCGACACATGTTAAACAGTATCTGTTTCCTTCTGAAATCGGCATCACTATAATGTCTATGTGGACATGTTCGAATCGGCTGGAAGGTGGTAAATAACTTCCACTAGGTGAAACAATGTGGCGCGATATTTTCGCTTTTTGGCACTGTAGACACGCTCGAGTCCATTTCCTCACATCTGATTTAATGGATGGCCAAACATATCGCTGTGTGATCATCTTCACAGAACTGTTGATTCCGGGATGTGCTAGGTTATGCATGGTGCGAAAAATTGCCATTCGAAGTGGTTTCGGTATAAATGGTCTGGCTGTAGATGTTGATATGTCGCAGTACAAACTCACGTTTTGCTCGGAAAAACGTATTTTCTTCATTTGTAGTGATGTTTTCTCACTTAAAAAAGTTTGCAGTTCTGGATCAGTTTCTTGTGCGAGAGCTAAGTCAGTGATGTCGATATCTTTCTTGATGCTATTGACTCGAGATAGTGCGTCTGCCACAATATTTGTTAAACCAGAAATGTGCTGAATGTTAGTGCAAAACTGTCCTATATAGTCTAAATATCTAAACTGTCTAGGACTACATTTATCTAGCTTCTGAGTAAAGGCGAAGGTGATTGGTTTCTGGTCTGTGTATATCGTTATGTCCTTGCCTTCGATCATATGTCTGAAGTGTTTTATGGCTAGATATATAGCTAATAGTTCTCTGTCGTATGCACTATATTTCTTTTCGCTAGGTGAGAATTTCTTAGAAAAGAAAGCTAAAGGTTTCATACCTGTATTCGTTTTTTGTTGTAGTACAGCTCCCGCACAAAAATCAGAAGCGTCACAAGTGATGGAGATATCAACATCGTTTACAGGGTGGCTCAGTAAAGCAGCGTTAGCTAAACTGTTTTTGCAGTCGTCAAAGGCTTGGATTCGCTGTGGTGTCCATTCGATTGGTGCTTTTCCTTTGACATTACCTTTTAGGGCATCATGTAGTGGTGCTTGTAGCTCAGCTGCATTGGGTATGAACCTTCGGTAGAAGTTTAACATACCTAGAAATCTGCGTAGGTCTTTCACTGTTTTTGGCTGAGTGAAATTCTGTACAGCTGCTACTTTTTCTTGTGGAGGTGTGAGTCCTCCGTCTGATACTGTGTATCCCAAAAAGGTAATCTCGTTTTTGCCGAATTGACACTTCGCTGGATTTATCACAACGCCAAACTGCTTGAGCCTTTTGAAAATCTCTTCTAAATGCGACATATGCTGCTCTTCGGATTCTGATGCAATGAGAATGTCATCGATGTAGGCGTAGGCGAAGTCTAGACCACGTAAAATCTCGTCTATGAAACGCTGGAATGTCTGTCCTGCGTTTCGTAAACCAAAAGGCATATATAAGTATTCGTACAGCCCAAATGGTGTGGTAACGGCGGTTTTTGGTATGTCATCGGTGGCTACTGGTATCTGGTTGTATGCTCTCACTAAATCTATTGTAGAGAAAATTGTCTTACCAGCTAGCGCCTGACCGAAATCTTCGATGTGCGGAATTGGATATCGATCTGGAACTGTTTTTTGGTTGAGACGTCGATAATCTCCGCAGGGTCTCCATTCCTCACCTTTCTTCGGGACCATGTGCAGTGGAGTAGACCAGTTACTTTTCGATGGTCTTATGATGCCTAGCCGTAGAAGATTTTCGAACTCTTTTTTAGCCCATTGCAGTTTGTCAGGTGCTAATCGTCGAGGCTTCGAAAAAACGGGTGGACCTGGTGTTGTATCGATGTGGTGCTTCGTTTGATGTTGAATGTCTTTCACGATACCGGCGGGTCGCGTGATTTCCGGAAATCGTAGCAGCAGTTCGTGGTAACGCGACGCTTCCGCGATAGTCTTTATGCTGCCGTCGAAACACTCTTTAACGAGTCCCTTTGTTCGAAGGGTTGTCGTACTGTCTACTAAGCACTGGTTAGCAATGTCCACTAGGAGCGCGAAATGGGAAAGAAAATCGGCTCCGATAATGGGCTTTGAAATGTCCGCCACTACGAATTGCCACGTAAAATCACGCCGTAGTCCGATGTTTAATGTCAAGTTCACATAGCCGTATGTCGCGATTTTAGTGTCATTGGCCGCGTATAGTTCGTATGAAGTCTTTTCGCGTGCACCCCGTACATATTTCCGCGGGAAAACGCACAGATCGGCACCGGTGTCGACTAAAAACTGTTTTTTTGTATCATAGTCTGTTACGTAAAGGCGGCGAGACTTTGGGCTTCGATCGGATGCCGCATCTACCGACTGCCCGCGACGTTTCCCTGGTGCTTGCACGGAGGAGAGCACTTTTGAGCCTGGTCACCAAAACGGTAGTGGTACCAACAAATATCACTATTACGTTCCCTGCTGTAGCTCCTGTCTCTAGGATAAGGTCTGCCTCTTGAGTTGCTGCGGTTTCGACGGTATGTGTTAGCTTGTGCTTGAGCATTTGACAAGCTGGATAGCTGGATTTTCATTTCAGCTAATTCGGCTGTCAATTTCTCTATGGTACTTTCAAGAGCGTTAGAAGCTTCTGAAATTTGGGCCCTAGGAGTTATCGCTTCAGATATTGTGTCACCTAGCTCGGCAACTGCGTCCAAACTAGCTTTAGCTTGAGTAGCTAAAATAGCCTGTGTAGACGCTGGCAGTCTACCTAACCACAGAGACCTTACAATATTTTCTGGTACCGTTGTGCCTGCTAAAGACTGTAAATGTCGTAAGAACTGCGAAGGTCTTCGATCGCCCAGTTCTTCATGCTCGAGTAGTCTTTTAATCTTTTGTTGCTGTGATGCACTAAGTCTCTTAATTAATTCTGATTTTAATTTTTCATACCTCTCTGTGGCTGGTGGTGAAACAATGATGTCCCTAACTTCTAATATGTAGGCTGTGTCTAAATTGGCAACTATATAGTTGAATTTGGTTGCGTCACTTGTTATATTTGCCAGTGTAAATTGGTTTTCTACTTGCAGGAACCATATTTCAGGATCGTTGGGCCAGAAAGGTGGGATTTTAACTGAAATCCGATCCACTGAGGCATTGGTATTGGCACTGGTGTTAGCGTCCGTCATTTTCGATATTCACTGTATTTAAAAAAACCGGCAAAAATGTAATATTATTAACACTAACTCTTTTTTAAATTTTCGCGGCGGTTTAAAATACTCGCGAGGGTCACCAATATTCCGATGGGTGAGTTGCGGAATTTAATTAAAAATGGATATAATAAAACAAACGGTAATTTTATTTTTGCAACGAAAATGTGTTCGTTTAGGTCTCTCGGAGAGGGTCGCGTCGGTATGTGTGAATGGTTCGCATGCTGCGTAGTGACTAAAGAAGGCAACCACAAACGATGATAATGTTTGTATTCCTTTTCCCCTGACCAGATGATCACATAAATCACTATCAAGTCTGGCGTCTACTTTTACGGTTTTAAGAAAAACAATTTCGAATGCATAGCTAGTGTTGACACATTAACTGTCTGATAAAATACTTAATTAATGAGGGTGCAGTTTGTTGCCGCATAGATGAACAACAGATGTCACAGGGTAAGGCCATAACCTTCGTATTTGAATATGCAGTTTGAATGACTAACGTTGTTTTGTTTTTGAGAAAAAATATTAAAATTACAATTAGCAAAAATAGTAATTAAAGCGTATCGCTATATAAGCATTTACTAAACAGTTCGCTTACTGATTTTAACAGAATTTCTCCTCCAGGTTTTATTGCCTCAATAAGGAGTCCATCATCACCACACGCTCGATGGTTATTCATTTCCTTTATATTCTTACTTCTGACACTGTATTGGGTATAAAGTACTTCAGATCCCTGATTTATGAGACCCTTTTTATCTTTTATTTTTAAACCTTTGTTCTCTTCCACTGTTTGAGTAAGTATATTAGTATTATATCTTCTCAAATCCTTCTAATTTCTGTTGAAATTATTTTATTTAGTTTTCTATATTCTTCTTTGTTTCCCTCGCACGCCTATGCGTCGAGGTAATTTCATTTTGCCTGAAGGGTTAGCCTACAATAATACTCAGCCGAAAACACGTCGATAGATAGAAAACAACTCTGCGGTCCTTTTTAAATGATTTGTTTTGATAACTTCCTCCGTTCATCCCTATTATCTTCCGTTTTATTTTGTTTTTCGGGAAAAGACACGACAAACGTTTGCCGCTAGGGGCTGCTTTGTTCTGTCTAATTAACTTGATGGCTAGTTTGGGGAAGTTCTGTAGCGTTAATTAATGAAAGGTTAAAACCAACGGTATTGAAATTGTTTTAGTTTGGGGGTGCTTGTAGACAAGTTTTCTATCCGTAATGGATTATACCAGGAATTCTGCTCCGGAGCTATGAAACGTACCAAAAAAACACAGGTTTTTTCGAAAAAAAACAAACTTTTTATTTCTCAATATAATATAATCGTAGTCTTTTGACAGCGATATACTGTATCTACTACATTTAGTAGTAATGTAGAGTAATGTTGAGTAATAATACATTACATTACTCTTGAGGAGAGGAGTTATCCAGAATTTTTATTGAAATCAAAAAGCACGAGGGAGGCTGCACAAATCAACGAACATAAAGGAATGTGAAATTATAAGACGGGTGTGACAGACGGGTGTGTGAAAAAAAAAAAGAATATCGTAGAAAAAGTATAGTAGTTCCTCACTTTGATGAATAACAACACTCGCCTTCGGCTCGCATTGCAAACTTCATCATCGTGAGTAATACCCATCATTACATGCTCGTTGAATAATATACTTATTACTTATGTAATAATACTGGATTAAATTTAGTTTGAGTTTTCAAAGCCTTATAATTAGTATAAAGCAACTTTTCCGAGTCTCATAGAAACAAAACTACTCAAAATATCTTCAACTTCCAAATTTCCGAGCACATCATTCTTTTCTCAATAGCAATAATTGACGGAAACGCCATTTTGTGCCATTGTCGAACGGTGACAGTTTTTAACAATTTTCATTTTTGAAAATGACCGTTCGTCTGTTGTATTATTTGTAATCATTAGCGTAAGATAAATCTTACAAGATACTGATAAATTTCGAAACTTCGATTCGAATTTGTTTTCATAAATAGCCCAAAGAGACTATGAAGCAGGAATACATTGTTTTCGCTACAAGTCCTGAAGGTTGACTATAAAACATTTGAACTGAATTAGTTCATCTTAAATTTTAGGTTCAATATCATCAGTAGGTATAGTTTTCATGTAGTTTTGAAGCACACTCCTTTATTTGAGTATCACTCAGTTTTGGAAAAACACACAAAACACCAAATACTCAGTTATATACCGACTCGTACGCTGTTACCTGACGACTCAGCTCATTAATGAGCTTATCCAAAATTGGTAGATTCTTTAATCTTTAACTTTTCTCCACCCTGTAGAAAAACTTCTGGAATTAGCATCATCGAAATGTAGTTTGCTTACTCGCTGCTTACTCTCGACGGTATATTCAGAGTATTGTAGATCTCAGACCTTCTGCTCGTATTCAGCAAAATTATCTCTTTGGGATTTTAAGAATTCCACAAGTCATTGTAGAAGCTGAACTACAGTTTCAAGTTCAATCTCTTCTCTCTGTAATTATTTACTGACCGCGTTAATGAGTTCTAAAATTGTTGCCCAAAACTTATTCATTATGAATGTTTCTGTTTTGACATTTCTTTCAACAAACACTTAGCCTCATGAACTGATTCAACTGATGAACACTTCAGCTTTCTGATTAGGGTCTTCAGCAAGAGTGTGAAGAGCAGATTTAAAGGCGTTGTAACCTTTAGATAAAGCTCTTGTTGCACCAGCCCTTGCAGTCCATCTAGTACTGCTTATTCTTTTAAGGACAAGGTTTAGACGGACTAAATGTACTAATTTAGATGTATGTACATGGACTAAACAAATCCTAAATACGATATTGCTCCTACGGGTCCAATGCAACTTTTAGCTGCACTTACTCCAACTAAAGCGAGTGTGCGGCACAAAAAATGTAAATTGCAAGTTTGTTAATCTTAGATAAATGAGACCGGAGGCCATTGTATTTGCCTGACATATAGCGAAAGACATGGGTAATGAAACAGAGGGTAGCGAATGGTCACTGACTCATTTGTTGCTCTTGCTCATACTACTTTCCTAAGAAACCGTGCAAACTGATAGGCAATACTGTTCCTTCTACCAAACGGCATTCATTAGCGACTTATTTTCAGAACATAGGCTTTCTATGTGAACAAAAATATGCATTGTAATGTAGTTTTATACGCCCACCACCAATTTTATGGTATTGCGCGATATTTGAATTTTTCAACATAATATGATTTATAATTTTTATTTAAATCTAATTATAATTTTTTTATTGTGGGCCCTGCGAGGCCGAGGCCCCTAGGCAACTGCCTACTTTGCCTATTGGTTAATCCGGCACTGGCGACGGCTCTCTCTCTCTCTCTCTCTCTCTCTCTCTCTCTCTCTCTCTCTCTCTCTCTCTCTTTCTCTCTCTGTCTCTCTCTCCAATTGTTTCCTGAAAACCAGTATCCTATTTTGCTACTATACGAGCAACTATCTTTTAGTTGAAAAGCGGAAATTCAAATTGAAAAGCGGAATTTAGATGCCTAGTTTAACATATGAAAAACAACGAAAGAAGTAAAATTATTGTTGGAAACCATAAAATCCAGTAAGAATAATAAAAACTCTGAAGTTATTCTTCAGCTTCTTGTAATCGTTTTTATTCATTTTTAAATAAGAATATGGTTGTTGTAAAATGTATACTAAATCGCAAAGGAAATTAAGCCATTTTGTTTTTCAAAGAGATCATAAAATGAAGTAAATTGCGGGCTACTTGAAAGTACGTGGTAATTTCATTACGGTAATTGCAACATCCAGTTGATAAAAAATATGAGACATTTGTAGGCCAGTTTAGAAGCATAATTTGCACAATATTTAAAATTTGTGTTATTTTACAATAATTTAGCTTTAGTCAAGCATAATGCTCTCTTCTATTGGTATTATTTCGTTCTTGTTTCCATACCACTCAACGGCTGCTACGTTTATGAATGCCAAAGTACCACATACAAAAAGAATGATAGGTACCTACATACTTACAAAGTAGTATAGAAAATTGTAGGTCAAAATAAGGTACCGGTATTTGGTCAAAATTCCTGACCAAAGGACTACCGGTAGACATAATACAGTTAATGGTAGGGGAGCAAAGTATGCTAAATGTGCAGTCACTCAAGCGTTATGGGGACCTATTGGGTTGTGAAGAGTAGGTTCTAAAACCAAAAAAGGTAAGTAAAGTTTTTCATTTTAGTAGGGACTTTCCATTTTTAATTTAATTTTCCATTTCCAACAATCGTTTTTTTTTTAGATTATAGCGCCATCTATCCATAATTCGAAAATGATCTCGAATAAAAGTTACTTATATTTACGTAAGCAATCCAAATCTTCAATAAAAAATGGGGGCTCCCATTTAAGAATTTAAAGTAACCCCCCCCCACCTCCGTTGGGGGTCGTGTTTGGCGCCATTCGATAGATTTTTCAAAAACATTGAATAAGTGTATTTTTGAGTTGTTCGATCTGATTTTTATTTCGCAAAATATCGCGAGATTCGTATTTAAAATATTAAATTTACCCCGCTCCCCTTTTCGTGAGAAGTCATGTTTGGTATCATTCGATAGATTTTTGAAAAATATTGAGTACGTATTTTTTAGTTTTTCGATTTGTCATCCATTTCGTGAAATATGTATTCGCGTTTTTCTTGTGAAATTTTGGGACTCACCCATTTCCTTACGCCCCGTTCAAATCGTCAGATTTTTTAAATATACAGTGTTTTGCATGTATGTACTTAACTTACTTTATCTTAATCTGACGATTTCGAGTTTTCCTAAGGATAGATTTTTTTTTGCCTCCCCACCTTAACGAACTCCCCTGCATTAAGAGCCAAATATGGTAGAGATTTTCAGGGTACAAGGTTTCTCCCCATGTAATCTGACGCGCTCAAGTAACTGCAAAAATCCCCGCTTGGGCTCCCCTACCATAATTATAATTAATAGCAAATTGGAATACTGGTCGACTTATTAAACATAATATACAGTACTAGTATGGTATAGTTAGACCCAAACCCAGACATCCAAAGTGAAAGTTATCCTCCAACACCAAATTGTTCTATATGGTCCACATAATGTTCAGAAAAAAGTCACACCATTGTGAGCGTCGGGTTTGGGGGGAAGAGGGGGGAGAAATCTGCAAATTCGTAGTTTTTTACGGTTTTCGTCAATATTTCTAAAACTACGCGGTTTAGCATGAACAACCCTCTACACAAATTGTTCTACATTAAATTTGAAATAAAAAAGGTCCTATGCATAACCCTTCTAAAATGAACGGTTCCAAAGTTACGGAGGTAGTATAGAATAATCGGTCCAAAAAAAGGCCTAACCCAGACATCCAAAGTAAAAGTTTTCCTTCAACACCAAATTGTTCTATATGGTCCACATATTGTTCAGTAAAAAGCTACATCATTTTGAGCGTCCGGTTTGGGGGGGAGATGGGGGAGAAGTCGGCGAATTAGTAGTTTTTTTAAGTTTTTCGTCAATATTTCTAAAACTCTGCTTTAGCGTAAGGAATGTTCTATAGAAAAATGTTCTACATAAAATTTAAAACAAAAAAGGTTCTATACATAATTGTTATAAAATCAACGGTTCCAGTGTTACGGAGGGTGAAAATTGAAGGTTTTCGATACTTTTTATATTCACCGATTTCTCCCCCCTCTCCCCCCCAAACCCGACGCTCAAAATGGTGTGACTTTTTTCTGAACATTATATGGACCATATAGAACAATCTGGTGTTGGAGGATAACTTTCACTTTGGATGTCTGAGTTTTTGGTATAATTATATCATAAATATTGCCCAAAAAATATAAAAAGTATCGAAAACCTCGACTTTTCACCCTCCGTAACTCTGGAACCGTTGATTTTATAACAATTATGTATACAACATTTTTTGTTTTAAATTTCATGCGTAACATTTTTGTATATAACGTTGTTTACGCTAAAGCATAGTTTTAGAAATATTGACGAAAAACGTAAAAAAACTACTAATTTACCGGCTTCTCTCCCATCTCCCTCCCAAACCGGACGCTCCAAATGGTGTAACTTTTTACTGAACAATATATGGACCATATAGAACATTTTGGTGTTAGAGGAAAACTTTTATTTTGGATGTTTGGGTTAGGCCTTTTTTTAGACCAATTATACTATACTACCTCCGTAACTTTGGAACCATTCATTTTAGAAAGATTATGCATAGGGCCTTTTTTATTTCAAATTTAATGTAGAACAATTTTCTATAGAGGTTTGTTCATGCTATACCTCATAAGTTTAGAAATATTGGCGATAAACTTAAAAAACTAAGAATTTACCGATTTCTCCCTCTCCCTCCCAAACCCGACACTCAAAATGGTGTGACTTTTTTCTGGACATTGTGTGGACCATATAGAACAATTTGGTGTTGAAGGATAACTTTCACTTTGGATGTCTGGGTTATGCCATCTTTTGGATCAACTATACTATACTATACAGGAATCATTTCCAGAGATTGGCTGATATCAGCGAAAAACCAAATGCAAAAGAATGCCAAGACTACAGGATAATAAGTTTAACGAGTCATAGGCTCAAAATATTTTGTTAAAACTTGTACACCGGAGAACACACAACAAAATTGAGCAAGACATTAGTGACACATAATTTGGATTTAGAAATGCACTGGGAACGAGGGAAGTCCTGTACGATGCAAATGTACTTGTGCAAAGGTGCATGGATGCTAATCAACCAGTGTATATGTGTTTCTTGGATTACAACAAAGCCTTCGATAAGGTCACACATAACCGCCTTATCTAATTACTTAAAAAGAAAAACTTTGACATGAGAGACATCAGGATCATTAGCACTATCTATTATAATCAGATGTGGTAAAGGGGAACAACGTCTTTTCAAATGAAATACAGATTTGATTGAGAGGGGCGTCAGGCAGAGCTGTGTCATATCTCTTACCTTGATCAATTTGTATTCAGAGAAAATAATCCAGGAAGCACTAGAAGAACTAACTTCGGGTATAAAAGTAAGTGGTCGACCAATCAATAATATACGGTTTGCCGACGACACTATTTTATTAGCGGAATGTCTTGAAAGATTTACAAAAAATTGTTGACAGAGTGGTAGAAGTCAGCGAAGAAAACGGAATGTCCTTTTTAAACACAAAAAATACACAATTTATGGCAATAACGAAAGCCCAACAACAGCGCCAAGAAAACATATCAATACATAATACATGGAGAACAAATTAAAAATGTTGAAAAATATAAATACCTACAATAATTAATGAAAACAATGAATACAACCAAATGTAAGAAAAAAGAATGGATGACGTAGGAAATTCTAGAGTTGATGAATGAAAGAAGAAAAAACAAAACCATTAATAACCAAATAAGAAGAAACCTACTTCTCTGAAAAATGTAAAGAGATAGAAAAACTGCAAAACACATATGACAACTTCAACCTACATAAAAAAGTCAAAGAACTAGCAGGAATAGGAAATCGAAGAACCTCAAATATATTGCTCGACAAAAATGGAAATATTACAATGGAGACAGAACGAAAACTACGAAGATGGAAGAGTATGTCGAGGAACTATTTCATGACCAGAGAGAAGCTATCCGTAGATAGCCAAACGGGAGATGTAGACCCAAAGATAACCAAATCAGAGGTTAGCCAGGCAATAAACTCTATGAAAACCAATAAATCTGCTGGTCCAGATGAATTACCTAGCGAGCTGATAAAGTTCAGAATTGCCTGAAGAAGAAGAAGAATACACACAATAAGTGATTAAAGCAAGCATAGGACAGACAAGAAGAAATGCTTTCAACAAACTGAAAATAGTATTCTGTAGCAGTGATATTACAATTTGTTGGCGAAAGATCTTGGCGAATCTCTCCATTTTTCTACAACGAAACATGGAAAGATCCATGCTTGGCCTATCTTTGAGAGACAGAATACGAAATGATGAGTTACGGCGAAGAACTGGAGTGAAAGACATCATAAAATGCATTACGGAGTTGAAGTGGAAATGGTCAGGACACGTCGCAAGACAGAGAGACAACAGATGGACAAAGAAGATTTTGGAGTAGCGACCAAGGGCAGACAGGCGAAGTCGTGGAAAACCACCCACCAGATGGACCGACGACATTAAAAGAATAGCGACAAACTGGATTGCAGCTGCCCGGGACAGAGAAGGGTGGAGACATCTTGAGAAGGCCTATGTCCGACAGTGGACAAATTTGGCTGTGTGATGATGATGATGATAAGCACATAGTAAACGCCCTGTTCTGTAATCAAATCTGAATCATCTTTACTTTTAGTTTAATACAGAAAAGATCAAATTAAAATGTGAGGGCAAGCTCATAAGTATCTAAGGAGAGAGTAACGATACTAGAAATTTCTGTAAGTTCTTAAGTTCTCAGTGTATATCTAATCAGAAAGTTCAATAAATATCACAAGAAGATAATATAAACTAGGGCTGAGCTGAAAATATACAGTGACACTACGGATTTAGATCAATAATGGCAAATTTCCAAAATTCTGGCATCAACATTGAATATCAACATTTAATTTAATAAGATTCTGTGTTTAAAATACATAATCTTATTGAATCTATTAATTTTAATTGCAAATAACTTCAAAAATACTTACACTATCGTATTGAGACAAAAGATGATAGTTACGTAAAAAGTAACTAAGAATAAAAAAACATGCGGAAATGATTAAGTTACGACAGTGGCGTATATTGTGTGGGGGAAAAGGGAGGAAAGAAAGTATATATTCCTACAGCACGCCACTGGTTTCAACGGAAAACAACCTTTTACTAAAAATCACGAGGAAAATAAAATTCCTGTATATTACGATTAAAATAGATGGATGTTGTAAATATAATATTGCAAATATGGGTAATATCCAGGAATATTTGCAACATCCATCTATTTCAATCATAATATGTTGTTGTATCATTTAAGATGTTACAACTTTTAAAGGGTTTTTGCCCATTACTTTTTGGTGGCTCACGCATGCATGCTATTGTAAGTATGGCCTCTGTCAATTTTTAACCTTAGTCAACTGTTACAACCTTGCCTTTTATTAATTAGGTTATACTTATCATTTTGGGGCTTAACACTGATGATGGATTACTTGCTAATCCGAAAACGTTTTATTTTGTGATGTAACCCTTATTGGGGTCTTTTAAATATACCTTTTATGGTATACAGCCAGCTACAGGAATTTTATTTTCCTCGTGGAACAATATCTGAACAATATATATGAACAATTTCTAATGAAACACCCTGTATATCCTGGATCGAACTTTTAGCAATTGAGTGTAGGTGTAGATGCAAACACTCAAAAAGATAAATGTTGTTTTTTTCATTTTTATTATTTATTGGCTGTGCACTGAACTAAGATAAATATCTTCAAATTCTCTACATATCATAAGAAACTGTCTCTCAGTTCGTTAAAGGCATCAGGCGGCCAATAACACCAATTGTATTAAGCCGATTTAACAACAACAATTAAATTATTGCCAATTGACCGTTTGACGCGGTCAACTATAAGACCGTAACTGCATTCCCTAATTGAAAACATTATTGTTTTTATTAATTGAATTATGGTGGTTGAATAAGTGTAAAGTACGAAGTTATGTATCCGTTCCAGATGCCGTGGTATTATAATTTGAATACAAACAATTGCATTCTTTTTTAATGCTTGTCGATGATATGGTCCGTGGCTAGTAAATTTACATATTAGGTTCAATGGATGTTTTGACTCAAACCGTAACAAAGAAAATAATATCTGTTAACATATTATTATATACTTTATAGGTTGATATACAAAAGATGCGCCAAGAAAGCATAACAATACATGGAGAAAAAATTAAAAAAAGTTGAAAAATATAAATGTTTGGGTACAATAATTAATTAAAATAATGAATACACAGTGGACATTAAAGTAAGAATAGGACAGGCAAGAAATGCTTTCAACAAACTGGAAAAAGTATTCTGTACTGGAAGTACTGCTATTCCTTTATCAGAAAGAAAGTTGTAAGAAGATTACGCGCAATAAAGAAATGTGTATTTTCCTACTACGCATGATCAGGACGTTTTACGAACAGTTTCTTGGCGATAAATTAACAATTTACTAGCTCAAATCCATCTTTGTCGCAATACCTAAAAACACAATGCGAGAAAACGCTCAGAATATCGATTAATTAGCCTACTGAGCCACACTCCTAGATTTTTCTAAGAATATTTCACAGCAGAATTAGACGCAAATGCGAAGAAGTTCTCAAAAATACCCAATTTGGTTTTTGAAATGCTATGGGAACCAGGGAGGCACTTTTTGCGCTAAACATCCTATTATAAAGATGCCGTGACCAAAGAAAATATGTATTTGCATGTTTCGTGGACTTCGAAAATGCGTTCGATAAAGTACAGCATGTAAAATTAGTGCAGGTGCTGAAAAATATAGGAATAGATGACAAAGATATTCGTGTCATTAAAAATGTGTACTGGAATCAAACTGCTATCGTAGATATTTGAGATAACTACACCGATGGAATCACTACACCATACTAGGTTGCATTTTGCCTAGGAGTCAGACTAGGTTGCATTTTGTCGCCAGCATTGTTTATGTTTACTATAACCAGTTATTTAAAGACACTTGAGAGACATAAGCCATATGGAATAAAAATCAACGGGGAACTTAATGTGATTAGATAAGCAGACGATACAGTAATTGTCCTTCACATTACATTTCGAACATTTGTACTAATGGTAGTGGCATTTTCTGGCCGCTGATCACAGTTTAAAGAAGAAGAATAAGAAAAAAGAAGATATTAGGCTTCTTGACACGTGACGTGCGCACATCACTGTTTTTTTCTGTGCGCGGCTGATCACACGCGTGTTCGAAATAATTTTATGAAAATTGTTAAAAAGCGTTTAAAATGCCAAAAAGGTCATCAAAGAGTGATTGTTTATCCCGAAGGCGGCGGAAATATGAAGAGTTGCAACAGAAATTGGTAAAGTTGAGAGAGGAAATGGATGAAAAGGACTCAGGTATTTATATGATATTTTTTTTTTATTTTCTTATGGTAGTTAAATTAAATTTAGCGTGAATAAATAGAGCTATATTTATTAATTATTTACAAAGTGACAATTTTAATTAAATTCAAACATGGAGTCTTTTATTTTGTTGTTATGAATATATTTTTCTGTTGCCATAGTACCTGTTTTTTCGCCATCTTCCTGTTCGAATATAAAACAGGCACTATGTTGCCGGACTGCACTGGTTTTCCTATTAATGTTTATTTCGTAGAAAATGGGTTAACATAAATGACATGCAAGAACGTCACATTTTGCAAAGAAAAATTATATTGTTTGTCTCAATAAGGGTGCCTTTAAGGTAGCCCAAAGTAATACAGACTAAATAATTAAGGATATAACAATAAATCAGAGGGTACTTTTAAGTTGCCCAGAAAATCTTTATGATTATTTGACCTGCTTCTATTATTTCTCAGAGGCACTTTATAGTAGCCCAGAAGTATAGAATGGAATATATTTTTATTTAACTAATTTTACACATTTTACTTCGAATTTACATCACAAGAATAGCAAGTTACTTACACAAAATTTGTGTTTGGCTTGTCTTCAAACAATAATACTATGGGAGCGGGTATTTTTTAATAGCCCAGAAAATCTTTATGATTTATTTGAGATGCTCCTATTTCTCAGAGGTATTTTATAATAGCCCAGAAATTTAAAATAGAATACATAATATTTATTTAAATATTTTTTTTGTACATTTTACCTTGATTTCACTTTTCAAGCGTAGCAAGTTTACTTACACTAAATTTTTGTTTGGTTTTTTCAAAATATTAAAAATAATATTACAGAAACCATTGTGGAGGTGCATAGCCCGTCAGTTTCACTAAATAATACAGAAAATGAGATCCAATGCAATTTGAGCATAATTGAAGATTTTGCAACAACCAGCTACCAGCAACCTGCTACAACCGGCAGTACTTATTGAGGAGTCGCAACAGCAGACAGAAGATTTTTTCATTGGAGAAGTACCTACACAAAAAGAATCTATTTCTCTAAATATGATTATCTTTGGGGAAGACCCATTAAAAACTAACCTTAATGCTTCTGAAATGTTACCAGATGTAGCAAAAAGGCTAAACTATTCTCTTTCCAAAGGCTTAGACAAAAGTACAATATTGTGGGTAAACTTACAGAAAAATTCTTAACTGCTACAAACTGCGAAAGACTTTGCCCACCTCAGTTGAATTCTGAGATTTTTTCTGCCATAAAAGATAAAAATAAAATTAGGGAAGATAAATACTTGCAAACTATGCAAACAATTTTAGCTGCAAGTATTATGTCCCTTTATAAAGAGGTCGAATTAGGATTAAACGAAAAAAGGAATATCGAAACAATTGCCAATTCCATAAACTTCAATATAGAAGTGTTTTATAAGATGTCCTTCACAGAAGATTTTTGCTCAGTTCTTCAATAAATTTAAAATTTAAAAAATTATTAGACGAGCAGCCTATAGATAAATATTTATTTTGGGGAGAATTTGATTGAAATGTTGAAAGAAAGCAAAGATACAAGATCAGCACCTTTTCAAGTCAGCTCTATAATGAAGCCCCAAAAAGCCACTTTTTATCCGAAGACCGCGCCACAACGCCAAGCTGTTTTTTCCACTCAACATCCAACAAGAGTTCTTCCAGAATCTAACAACTTCAATCAGCAGAGTTTAAACTTCAATCCAGCCTCGAACAAACCAAGATTTCGACAAAGCCAGTACCCAAATCATCCTCAACCAACATCGAGATACAAACCGTCGAGCAGGCAACAGCACCAAAACCCAACCAGAACAACCAGGAGGCCATACTAAAGGTAAATAAAAAATCAGCAGGAAATGTGGCTAATTATTTTAAAAACCGGAAAATGATTACCTCAGCCAACAAAGTTTTAAGTTGGGTCCAAGGTTTTAATATTTTATTTAAAACAACACCGTCTCAAGAGAGAGCACCAAAGTTTTTCATAGACCCAAATGAGTCGTATGATTTAGCTATAAAGCAATTACTTGATAAGGGAGCTATTTCTCCTTCTTCACATACAAGAGAGCAATTCCTTTCTTCATATTTTCTAGTGCCCAAAAAGAACGGAAGTCATAGATTTGTTTTAAATTTAGAACAGTTAAATTGCTTTATAGAAGCCCCACATTTTAAGTTCGAAGAGTATAAGTCAGTTCTCAAGCTCATTTTCAAGGGTTGTGTTATGGTATCAAGATGCCTATTTTGCTATTCCTCTTCATAAAAAATAAAAAAAAAATTAAAATTTGAGTACAAAAATATTCTATATCATTTCAACAGCTTACCATTTGATTTGAATATCTCGCTTTTATATTTACGAAAACCTTAAAACCAGCCTTAAACAATCTAAGAACAAGAGGCTTTACTTCTGTCATTTTTTTTTAGATGACACTTTACTGATTTCAAAATTATATTTGGAATTTAAAGAAAATATTGTTGAAACTTGTTCTATGTTTTCCCGCCTGGGATTTACTATAAATAAAGAAAAAAAGTATACTTTCACCCACACAAATTATAACTTTTCTTGGTTTTACGTTTGATTCTAATAAAATGCTATATTTTGCACCTGCTGACAAAAAGAAAAATAATTAATATTGTTCAGACCATCAAAAATAAAAGTACATATATGATCAGATCATTTGCAGCTTTAATCGGTCAGTTGGTAGCAGTTTGTCCTTCAGTTAAATATGGAAAATTATACTAAAAAATTTAGAAAAAAAAAGTGGCTTGCTCTTTCTAAAACTAATAGTTTTAACAAAAAAAATGACCATACCTAAATACTTGTAAAACGATTTCAATTGGTGGTTACATAACATACCAATTAGTGAACAAAATATAAAAGAATCTAATTATGTACTTGAAATATTTTGTGATGCATCTGTTTTAGCATGGGCAGCATGCTGTAATGATAATAAAACTCATGGTTTTTGGAGTTATGAACAGCGAGAACTACATATAAATGTACTTGAGTTATTGGCAGCATATAATGACTTGAAATACTTTTCCAAGGAATATAGGAATTGTAATATTTTGCTAAGAATAGATAACACAACAGCTGTATCTTGTATTAACAAGATGGGGAGTGTGCAGTACTCTAATCTTAACATCATTTGCAGAGAAATTTGGCAATACTGTGAAAATAGAAATTTAAAAATATTTGCATCTTACATCAGTACAAAAGAAAATATTATTGCTGATTCAGAGTCAAGATCTTTGAAAATAGGAACAGAGTATTCTTTAAGTGATAATTGTGTTAATATAATTTTTAAGCAGCTTCATATTCCAGAAATCGATTTGTTTGCCACATATCTTAACAAAAATGTGCAAGGTATGTATCTTGGAAACCTGACCCCGAATCGGAGAAAGTTGATGCCTTCACTCTAAATTGGCATGGATTAAAATATGTTTTCCACTCCACCTTTTGCTATTATTCCAAGAGTTTTAGAAAAAATCATATGTGACAAAGCAGTAGGAATTGTGGCAGTAGCAGAATGGCCAAGTCAGCCTTGGTAACTAACCTTTAATAAACTGATATCAGGCAAAAAGATAATTTTAGGACCTGATAAAAATTTAATTTTGAACCCTTTTAGGCTTCCATATCCGAGACACCAACATCTTACCCTGACTATCGCATGTTTGTCAGGCAATCTTTTTTAAGAAAAGGTATTCCTGAGCATTCCATCGCAATTATGATTGCATCTATTACAACAAAAACACTAAATTTATATGATACAGTTTTCAAGAGATGGTGGAGGTATAGTATAGAAAAAATATGAACCCTTTTGCTTATGAATTATCAATTATTATTAATTATATTAAATATATCGTAGATCAGGATTATACATATAGCTCTATAAACATTCAATAGATATACCAGATAATCATAAAAACATGTTTAAAAAATTTTACAAAGGTATATATATAATCTCAAACCTTCATTGCCCAAATATCAATTTACTTGGGACCTTCAACCAGTATTATTTTATTTAGAAACATTATTTCCTCTCACAGGTCTTTCCTTGAAAGAACTTACTTACAAACTTGTAATGTTGATTGCTCTGACTACAGCTCACAGGTTGCAAACCCTATCCCTAATAAAAATTCAAAATATTTTCATGGATCAAGATAAAATTGCGATTTTGATACCAGATAGGATAAAGACTTCCTCGAAAAATAAAAATCAACCTATTTTAAGATTTCTCTATTTTATAGAAAAACCACAGTTGTGTGTAGCATCGACTATATGTCACTATTTAGAGATTTCTAAAAACATTCGTCCTCAATCAGAGGACAAGTTGTTTATAACAATAAAAAAACCATATAAAGCAGCATCTACGCAGACTTTGAGTAGATGGCTAAAAGATGTTTTAAAATTATGTAACATAGACACCAATATTTTAAAGGGTATAGTGTTAGACAAGCATCTACGTCAGCAGGAGCTAGGGCTGGATTAAATATAGAAACTATTAGAGAGACGGCGGGATGGACAGAAAATTCTCAAGTATTTAATATTTTTTATAATAAACCTCTAGCAAAAGATTACGGACTCTTTGCAAAAACTATATTGTCTGTTTAGTCCATGTATGCTTCTGCGTTTGTTTATTGTTTGTTATACGTTTGTAATTATATGTTTATGTTATTATTATTACATAAGAACATTAATTTTCTTATTATTTACAAACATTACTCTTAATTGCTCTAATATATTCTCTCTTTTTTTGTAAAAAGTAAAGTTCCTAATAAAAAAAAAATGTAAAGTATCGATTTTTGGATTGCAATGTAGTTTTGTTTAATTATCGCACAATATTGCTTAATCTTTCAACAGCCTACCATTAGTACAAATGTTCGAAATGTAATGTGAAGGACAATTAATTGATTGGTTGACTTACCTGTTAAGGAAGGACAATCATAATTGTCCTATCTTACATTTCGAACATTTGTACGCTCCCTCCCTTTGATTCTTTCGAACCCACCCGTTTTTGTGCGATCAAAATAAAAAAAAAACAGTGATGTGCGCACGTCACGTGTCAAGAAGCCTAATATCTTCTTTTTTCTTATTCTTCTTCTTTAAACTGTGATCAGCGGTCAGAAAATGCCACTACCATTAGTACAAATGTTCGAAATGTAAGATAGGACAATTATGATTGTCCTTCCTTAACAGGTAAGTCAACCAATCAATTAATTGTATCAGATAATATTGAAGGTCTCCAAATTCTGCTTGATCGTATTCACTGGGTAGGAGAGGAAATTGACATTAAAATAAACTCAAAACAACCAAATCTTTAGTTTTTAGTCCTGACCCAGATCCAGATACAGACCTTCAATTAAATAGAGAACAAGTTGAGAAAGTTCACAAAATGACATATTTGGGAACTGTGATAACGGACCAACTACATCCAGACAGAAATAAAACGTAGATTAGCAATTACTAAAAGTACTTTTTTGAAAATGAAATGAAATGCATTTATTTGCAATAATCATCTCAGTTTAGAACTAAGACAAAGAATGGTTAAGTGTTATGTTTGGTCTGTACTTTTGTATTGTGCAGAATTGTGGACGCTAAAAGTATCGATCATGAACAGAATTGAAGCATTGGAAATGTGGATTGATAGACGGATGCTGAATATACCATGGACAGCAAGAAAAACTAATGAAGAAGAACTTCGGGGAGAGTCAACAAAGATAGAGAACTGCTTAAGACTCTTAAACACCAGAAAATGTCGTATCTGGGACATATAGTGAGGGGAAATTCATATAAAATCTAATTATAAAGGACCTGATCCTTAAAGGCAAAACAGAGGGCCGTAGAAAGAAAACAGGTTTCTTGGTTAAGGGGATAGGCGCAAAATCTTGGCCCCATACTATTTAAATGCATTCATTTTTTTCGAATCCTGAGAAAATTAATAAGTATTTTTGAAAAATTGATACGCGGAACGAAAGATTAAATTATTACCGAGGGCCGAATGTCCCTGAAAACTGAAATAATGTTTATTTTAATAAGTTACAGGGGTAAAAAAAAGAGAAAATTTATTGTGATTTCTAATTTCAAATATCTCATTCAAAGAAAACTTTTTTTTGTTCTAAGGGACTTTCGGCCCTCGGAAATTATGTAATCTTTCATTCCGCGTTTAAATTTTTCAAAAATACTCATTAGTGTTCCCAGGATTAAAAAAAAATGAATGCATTTAAAACACATTGGCGCGAAATTTTACGCCCTTAATAATAATAAAAATTGATACTTTATATTATGAAAACAATCCAAATTCAGTTTGATGATGGAATTCGAATTCATCAGTCTAATAGTGATAGTGCGGACATAAATTCGTGTGCTGGTATTTTTACTTTTTGTTGAGATAAGTATATTACCTGCTAATTATATTTTAATTGATATACCTTTCAAATATTGATTCTCGTTTATATTTAAAAGTTTTGTTTTGATTTGACGATGTATATATGAAGAAATAAATGAGATTTCAAATATATCATTCAAAAGAAACTTTTTGTTTATTCTAAGGGACTTTCGGCCCTCAGTGATAATGTAATCTTTAATTCTGCATTTAAATTTTTCAAAAATATTAGTTTTCTCAGGATTTTGCGTCTATCCCCTTAAAAAGCATTCGTGAATGGGCTCAGATATCAAATAAAGGGCAATTGTTTCAAATTGCAGAAGATCGAAAAGCCTTCGCAACGGTGATCGCCAACGTCGGGTAATTCTGATATAGCACGTGAAAAATAAGTCTGTCTAGTACTGGACATCACTATAGGGAACTTGCATAAAATTTTAAATTCAAAACAAATGGTATAAATCGCAACAGAACATAATCAGTACATGTATCAAAGATAAAAAAGTTTTGTTTGTCTTTCGTTTGGCCCCTAAAGACGACTAAAAATTCAACTTATACGAGCCAGCCAAAAACGCGTCGTGACGTCACGGGGTTATATGTTTACATTCTACACCAATTGTAATATAATTTTAAATTAGACATTATAAACGTCAGTAGAAAATACAGGTATTTGACGTTACAAGTGTGTTTGATCGTTTGAACTATTCATAGAAAATTTGTATTTTTACAAAATGGTTTTATTTTCAATAGTAAACCTTCTTTCCTTTCCTTCAAAAACTGTATCAAACTCCAATTTTAACAAACTGGTATATATTTATTACAATGACATACGATAAATGTCATTAGAATATAAATATTTTTCCTTTATTCCCCTACGACGAGCTGGCCAAATACTCAAGTAGGTGGAGGCCAATAAACTAAAGAAGAAGAAGAAGAAGACTATTCCTAAATATAACCATAAACGGAACCATATAGTTAAACTCTGTGACGTCACGGGTCGTTTTAACTATTTTAAGTTACCGAAGACTTTAAATTTGTACTTCCAAGTTATTATGAGATTTTGAAGCGTGAAATTTTGGAAATCTCATTTTTATACAAAACTGAACATTATTATGTAATAAAAAAATGTGCAAGTTCCCTATTGTGTCCATTTTTAAGGGCCTCTAAGATCATCGACAATCGTTAACTTCTCGTCAATGCTTTCAGTGAACATCGAAAATAAATTCTAAATAAAATAAATTATAATAAATTACGCCCATGTTGACTTAAAACATTCTAGTTAATGATACACTACATATTTCTATTACAACTGTGTTTATGTTATACACAAACATTTGCAATATTTACATTTCTTAATTTCAAAACCGTATTGTCTTTGGAATTAGGTAATAGAACGGAAGACGAGCAAACACCCAAAAATTTAGGTTACGAGGTATGTGTAACAATAAAGATGTAAAATAATAAGTAGGTAAAAATGATTTATTTAGAGAGTAGGCTTCTTTTAGATATATTATATCAACATTTAATTGGTGTTTTCAGCCTACAACACGAATGAATTATCTTTGTGCTAGCACTAAAATATTAATTAATCAGTAGTGTAGATGGTATTGATGTGTTCACTGTTTGTACGTATAGACCAGGGCGCATCTGTAAAAATATTAGTACATTTGGAAGTTGAGAGGTGACTCAATTTTTTTTGCAGAAATTGCTTGAAAATAGCTCAAATAATAATATTTGAGTTATTATCCCTCTCAAAAAGCTCCGGAACATTGTTTAAATAATCAAAATATCAAAAAATGAAGGAAAAATTACATTTTTTTCTTCGTTTTTTGATTATAACTTTAAAAGTATTCGTGTTCGAGAAAAGTTGTACTGACATAAAGTTGCGTATTTAAATTTCCTACAATATAGAATTGGTTAAGTATCTAAAAAATAGTCACCCTTATTGCAAAATAGCAATAATTTCGAAACAACATACATTTCGATATAAATAAATAAATTTGTTTATTGCAAAATAAAAGCACATACTCTATCCTTTGAAATAACACTTTTTTTAGAAAAAACTTTCTTTGTTCATATATTTTAACTTAGAGAATAAAAGTTTATTAAACTAAAAGGGAAGTTCCCTAGGTTGGCTGTATACCATATAGTTAAAAAACTCTAACATGAAGTAAAACACTTCTATGTAATTGGTATATTTATTAAAATTAAAAAAATCCCAATGGATTGAGTAAAATATGCCCAATTTAGCACGTTTTCAGACCTATCGGTCCATCATCAGTGAATGTGCATACTTGCTAAATAGCCCCAGAACCAAATAATGGTTGAATTTTTAATTCGATTTACATTATTTAAAAATAATATTAAACAGGCTAAACGCCGATGTTACAGGATATAACCTAAGGGAACATGGTGAAACCCTACCAAAAACTCAATCAACCATCTTAGGCCAAAGTTGACTATAAAGTCACTTTAAAGTGACTATAAAGTATTAAGATACAACAAAATATAGAGTAAGAAAATAATATAATAGATAAAGATTGGAAGAAATTTTGGTGGAAATCAACTTGTGTGAATCGAACACCGCTGTCCTCCGCGTAGCACCAAAAATTAATGTTTATTTAAAAAATTTCCTGACGCCGCCGTGGTAATTAATCGATTTTAATTTTGCAAATTGCAAATAAAAGGTACAGTACACTTTTATAAGCAAAAAAAAATTCAACTTGCTATCTGCTTTATTTTCAGTACTGCAACATTTAAAAAAAATGAATTTTTTCATACTGGATTGCAAAATTTATTTTGCAAAATCTATGAAACCGATCTTAATGAAACTTACAGTGTTGTTTTACTATATCATAAAGTTTTTCTGGGTAAAATGTGAAGGTCCTAAGTGTAGGATAAATGGTTGAAAAACGTAAAAAGCGAATACTTGTTTTTGAATGGTTTTTTTGGCAATTATTGCTATTTTGCAACCAGAATGAATATTTTTTAAAATTTTAACCAATTCTATATTGTAGGAAATTTAATTACACAACTTTTATGTCAGTACAACTTTTCGCAGAAATGAATAGTTTTAAAGTTATAATCCAAAAACCAATAAAAAAAATTCGAATTTTTCCTTCATATTTTGACATTTTGATTATTTAAACAATGTTCCGGAGCATTTTGAGTGAGAGGATAACTCAAATATTATTATTTGAGTTATTTTCAAGCAATTTCTGCAAAAAAATTTGAGTCACCTCTCAACGTCCATCTCAAAACAGATGCGCCCCAGTGGTGTCATGATACGGGAACGCGCGGGAACGCCGTTCCGGCACTGGTTAAGAAAAGAAAAAAAAATAAATAGAGAGTTTAGGTTTTGTAAACAAAAATTAGCAGTGCGTTCCGGTACTGCGTTCCGGCACTGCTAATTTTGCCATGGCACCACTGATGCGCCCTGGACTATAGGTATATTATTTATTTTCATAGTTGATATTTTCGTGAACAGATTAACACATTCCGCTCATTTTTTTTATTATTTTAGATTTTTTTTTGGTGTTTACACAGTTGGGCAAAGGTTTACTCAAACTTCATTTTTAAACTTATACCGCGTGGAAGAAAAAAAAATGTTTTTTTTTTCTTATATTAAGTTTGAGACATCATGTAGGGAGGACGAGGTATAGGTATAAGTATGCGTATACATCGAAATGGTATTGTAGTTTTATGTTTGGTGAACATTTTGTTTTTTGAATGTCCCTAATATCTTTAGAAACAAAGAAAATATACGCTTTTATTCTTTAACATGGCGTGTTTAAACTGAGACAAAAATTAAGTAACAAATAAAAAAACAGTTATCAATTCTTTAGAAACAGAAAGACATATAACGTTAACAATTCTGGTCGACACCTTAAGAGTTATTTATCGACCAAGTGAGCGGTATGCACAGCGCAAAAGTAGAGACGAGATTGTTTAATGGAGGCTCTGTTATGTTTTAAGGTTGAATTTCCTTGAGAGTAAGTATGAATTGGTGGCTACGTGGAGGCTCTTTAAATAGCGAGGGGT
The DNA here is from genome assembly GCF_917563875.1 of Diabrotica virgifera virgifera. NCBI lineage: Eukaryota > Metazoa > Arthropoda > Insecta > Coleoptera > Chrysomelidae > Diabrotica > Diabrotica virgifera. The sequence continues at coordinate 114,603,456 of NC_065451.1, read as the reverse complement.
ACATTGCACAGATTTTCTTTCTTTGAACAATTTGTTCCTTTTGCACTAAAATATATGAAATAATTTCATCTTAGTGAATGATAAGACATGTCCTCCTCGCGTATCGCATGTCGTCAGCTAAAACACATTATAGAGTAAAACCGTCTAGTTTTCTTGTTAATAAAGATATCAGAGAAACTAAAAATAAATGTTCACAAAATATGAGACTACAACATTATTTCGAAGTAGACTCACTTTTCTACCATTTCCTCCCTACAGGGTGTCTCAAACTTTTGTTTCAGTTAAAACACATGTTAAAGAATAAAACCGTATATTTTCTTTATTTTTAAAGATATCAGGAACATTCAAAAAACAAAATAATCACAAAACATAAGACTACAATATAATTTCGATGCATACTCACGCTTGTACCTTGTCCTCCCTACAATGTGTCTCAAACTTAACATAAGAAAAACATTTCTTTTCTTCCACCCGGTATAAGTACAAAAAGTAAGTTTGAGTAAACATTTTCCCAATTGTGTAAATACCAAAAGAAAATCGAAAATAATAAAAAAAAATAGCAGAATCCGTTCATCTGTTATACCGTATTCTTGGCTATATATCGCTATTCTGTTAACCGCAGTTTTTGAAGATCTTCAATAGTTTCGGCTAAGACGATAGTGTCATCCGCATATCTAATGTTGTTAATGGGAACTCCGTTCACCTTTATTTTAGCTATTTCACCCTTACGGGCTTTTTTATGATCTCTTTCGAGTAGGCATTAAAGAGAACTGGCGAAAATACTCATCCCTGTCTCACCCCACGTCTAATTTCAATTTCCTCTGACAGCTGTTCGTTAACACGTACTTTTGCTCGCTGCTTATAGTATATATTAGATATGATCCTGAGGTCATTGTAGTCTATCTTCTCTAATTTCAGGACATTCATTAATTGTTCATGTCGTACTTTATCGAAAGCTTTATTATAGTCAATAAAACAGACATATTATAATATATCTTGATTGACGTCTAGGCACCTTTGTATTAGGATATTAAGTGAGAAAAGAGCTTCACGCGTTCCTAGACCTTTGCGAAACCCAAATTGTGTATCAAATCTATGTCCAGTTTATGATATATTCGGTTATGGATGACTTTCAGTAGCAACTTCAGCAAATGGGACATCAAGCTAATGGTGCGGTAATCGGCACATTCTCTTGCGTTTCTCTTTTTGGGGAGACAAACAAAAATCGATGTTAACCATTCTTTGGGTAATACGCCTGAGCTGTAAATTAGTGACAAGAGTATCACTAGAACATCAATGTGCTGTTCATCTACAAGTTTTATTAATGCGCTCTAACCAGTTGTTTCCTATTATCCAAGTAAGATTGAAACAATTCAAACAAATACCTCGAGTTCCGTAGAAATTTAGTTTTTTTGTCAAAATGTCGTGATTTACACAATCAAAAGCTTTGGCATAATCACAAAAAATAGTGGCAGTGTGCAGATTATTGTTTAGTGCTTGATAAACCTCATGAAGTACAGAAAACATGGCATCAGTGGTACATAAAGCCGAACTGATTTTGTAATAAAATGTTGTTTTCAACGGGACATAGGTGGGACTTTAAATGCAGCCATTAGATTTTTCACCACCCTTGTGAAGAGGAATAATGATGGCTGTCTTTAGGCACTCTGAAAAGTTACCTTTCTCAAAAGAATCATTAATTAGTTAGATGAGGACGCCTAACACATTTTCTGGGGGGAGATTTGAGAAAATTTTTATAGATAGTCCATCAGTACTACAGGAAGATTTGCTGTTGATACTCTGAATTGTTTGGATCAGTTCATATTTATCAACTGGTCTTATAAAGAATGAATTCGAGACCTTTCTTGAATTAGGGAGAGATAAAATGGGATTTTGTTGTGACAAAATAGTTGATGTTATATTTTTACTGACATTAACGAAGTATTCATTTAGATTTTCTGGGTCTGGAAGGGAAAATGTTTGAGGTCTGTGAGTTTTATTTCGAAGACCATTTATTATGGACCAAGTTTCTTCTGTAACACTTTTAGAGCTTCTCAGACGATTTTGATGGTACAATTTTTTAGCTGATTTTATAAGGTTTAAATAGTTTGCCCTGTACTTTGTACTTAATTCAGTCATACAGACGTTGGTACAGTAGTGAACGCATATTCTTGGCTGATATGCGGACACCTTTGCATACACTTATGCATAATTTTATTATTATTATGCATTACTAATAGTTACAAGTTAGATTCTTATTAGTAAAGATTTTGTCTTTGTCTGGTATTATTAATTTAATTACGATTTTATTCTGTTACGGTTTATTAATCATTAGATGGTTCTCTTCCACAAAAACTTTTTGTCGGATTTTTATTTTGTCTACTTCTTCAGCGGGTAAAGGATATACAGGCAAAGCCGTGTTGGAACCTCTCGCGAGTTGTGGGGGAGCTCAAAGCAGCGAGTCGCGCCGAGTGCATTCACATTCACATAGCAATCTTTGATCCATCCGAGGTCTCAGCCGTCTGTTATTATCGCTCCACACGTTGGACCAGCTACATCGCGAGACCGTGCGTTGAATCTCGACTCTTTCGTTGTGCGCTTTTTCGATTGTTTTTGAGTTTATCAATGACTTACTTGCACTTTTTTCTTCGGTTGAACGTGTACTGGTTTTGTTGGTGAATTTACTTGTGGCGTGACATTTGTGGTGTATTTTACACAGGTGTGATACGTTCTGTGCTGGATTTTATTGTTTCTTGTACTTTTTTGTGGTGCAGGCTCTATTGTTTTGGATATTTTTACACACCAGGTATGGAATGCATATTTCAAACAGCGTAGATACATACATATTATATATTTTTACACACATGTCTAAATAATTTTTAAATGGGTTTAAAAATAATAATGTACGATTACAAAACAAAAGAAGTCTTGTTTTTAACATCAAGAGGTCATTCTCATCATCCAGACTTAAACTTTTGTATTTGATAAAAATCATATTAAAATTTTCCATTCTTGGCATAGTAGAGGATCCGATATAAGGTCAATCAGCACCGAGCTGTTTAATGGATAAAAATTATTTGATATGTAATTTAGTATGTTAACAATTATAAAAACCAAGGTGGGTCCGATCTAATTTTGTTCTGACTAATTAATTAATATTTAAAAATGACTTTTTTATAAATTAAAAAAAGATTTTCGACCCAGGGTGATAATATTTCAGATTTTTTGGATCATTCTAAACAAAAAAAAAGTCTTGTAATTTTTCTTTTAGGTTGATCATTTTCGAGTTATAAACAATTTAAAACTGAAAACAGAACGAAAGATGACAATTTCCAAGGCTCAAAAACACAAGTAACAAAAAATATTATCTTTATAATCATCATGTACCTACATAAATTCAATTTCAAACCTTCTATCAGGTCCCAATAAGAATTTTTGCCTGCTTTTTTTTCTCAAATGCATTTTTTTAATTGTTAATGAGGAAGGTTTCTAATGGAAATACGGGCATTAACAACTGAAAAACAATGTTTCAAAATAAAATAAGCCCTAAATACTTATCAAGACCTGATAGAATAAGGTTTGAACTTGAATTTAGGTATCTATCTTCGTAATTTCAAAAATTATATTTTTTACTTATGTTTTCATCCTACCTATCATTCTTTTTTCAGTTTTAAATTGTTTATAACTCGAAAACGATCCACTTAAGAGAAAAATTACAACAAACATTTTTTGTTTAAAATGATCCAAAAATTCTAAAATAATATCTGCTCGGGTCTAAAAAAATGTTTAACATTTATAGTCAGAACAACATTAGATCGGGCAACCATTGTTTTTTGTAATAATTGTTAACATAGTATACCAGGTGTCCACTTATATTTCCCCCCATTTTTACTGCTGTAACTTCTAAGCGGCTCGACATAGAAATAATATGCGGTTTTCATATAGGTTTTTAAACTTCGGTTGTCAAATGACTGAGTAATTAATTTTTAAATAAGAGGTGCAACGTGAATATCACAACTAAATAAATATGATTAAAATAACTAAGAAATTGATATTATGTTATCTGATTTCCACATTGCATCTCTCACTTTAAAAACTAATTGCTCAGTCATTTGATAACCGATTTTAAAAAACTTGATATCGCTGGAGAGGTAAATGACCGTTCTTTCAATTTACAAAAAATATGCTAGGTGTTTCATTAAAAAAAGTCAACAACGTTTCTTTTTCAAAAATCCGGCATTTTTTATTTAAAAGCGACATAAAAAAATTCAATCCATTCAAACAAAACGTTTACTAAAATAAAACATTTCAGCGAAAACCGCATATTTCTATCTTGAGCCTTTTAGAAGTAATAGGCAGTTAAAATGGGGGAAAATATAAGTGGGCACCCGGTATTACATATCCAATAATCTTTATTCAATAAACAGCTCGGTGTCGATCGACCTCATATCGTATCTTAGACTAGGTACCTATACTTTTTTGTTGGTAATGAACCAAATAAGTTAGATATATTTAAGTTGTTCTACACCAACATTTTAACCTATATAAAAGTGTAGAAAGGGTGCCAGGTTGCCAGGCATTAACGACTTCTCTAGCCCGTCAGCCACATTGTATAATATATAATCACCAAGATAATATGTGCATGAAGTGTACTTGAATAAAATACGACTTCTACATGTATCTTATTATAATATACGAGTATATCTATTTACTGCTTTAATCTTTTCCTCCATTTTTATCTTTGTTTTATTTCTTATCGTCATCATTCTCTTTGCCTTATCCCTATGCGGGGTCGGCTTCCCTAATTGCATTTCTCCACACAATTCTCTCTTGGGTCATATCAATGTTAATCCCCTTTACCAACATGTCCTGCCTTATCGTCTCCCCCAGGTCTTCTTTGGTCTTCCTCTCCTACTCCTTCCAGGAATCTGCACTTCAGCTATTCTTCGTATTGGGTGATTAACGTCTCGACGTTGAACATGACCAAACCATCTTAACCTATGCTCTCTCATTTTGGCATCAATTGGTGCCACACCTAGACTTCCCCTAATATACTCATTTCTAATTTTATCCTTCTTTGTCACTCCACTATAAAAGTGTAGAAAGGGTGCCAGGCATTAACGACTTCTCTAGCCTGTCAGCCACATTGTATAATATATAATTACCAAGATATATGCATGAAGTGTACTTGAATAAAATACGACTTCTACATGTATCTTATTATTATATACGAGTATATCTATTTACTGCTTTAATCTTTTCCTCCATTTTTATCTTTGTTTTATTTCTTATCAGTCATACTGATATCGATTGAAATATCTTCTACATTGAATTGAGAGAAATCTTCTGTCTATCTTAGCTCCGTTGTTTCAATATTGTACTTTGGCATCTCTTAATATCTTGTATTTTTTTCGTTTCTTATTACATCAAAACCTCCGTTAACCGAAATAATTTGGGAGGGGAGAAAACTGTTTGGGATAACAAGAATTTCGGTTAAAAATAACATTGTTTTTTGTATTCTTCTCGTATCAAATAACATAATATTGGAGAGACATAGCTGCAAAACATTGTTGTCAAAGGAAAATAGAACAGAAAATAGAAGATTTCTTAAAAAATAAACATGAACATTTTGCTTAATTTTATTGCTTTTTTTAAATTTACTTTTTATCGACAAAATTATTGAAACTCTCAGCCATTTCGGTTAAACTACAGATTAACATAACATGCTATGTTAATCTGTGGTTAAACGATGTTTCGGTTAACGGAGGTTTTACTGTAAACATCTTGCAAGTTGTTTGACGTCTTCACTCCTCGCATTTATGAATCTCCTTGTCCTCTCCTGTTTCCTTAAAGTCTCTAACTTGTCCCAAGTCACAACAAAGATGGTTAAATTGAATGAAGGAACAAAACTGATACCGATAATAAATGATGTATTAGGCAGGGAGACACAATACCGCATACCACCCAAAATGGCTTTAGGACATTAAGTATACAAATTTAAACTAGGACCAAAGTGACATTAAAATTTGTGGACGGTTCAATCATTCAAAATGATTGCAAATATCTGGTAGTATAACCAACAACTTTAACCAATTAAACGACATGATCGAGCAACTAGACAAACAAGCTACGTGTAGGGTGTAGGGCTTAAAATTAATGTAAAATAAAACAAGGAGAATGAAAAATATACAACATACCTCATTATAATAGGAGAGGCAGTGTGTATATAATATCTAGGACAACAAAACAAACAAAGAAAATCGGACAGTAGAAATAAGAACAAAAAGGGTAAAGCTTGTGTGATTTGGTAAATTGACTTCTGAAATTTCTTAACCAATGACTTCTTATTGGGCCACAATTGTGAACTTGTATAACATGAGAATAAAGAAAAGACAAATGCCAAACAACACTAAATGATAAAGAAAGGAAGATAATTATACGCAAAACTAAAGTAAAAGAAAATAGCAAAACTAAAATATTAATTTGCACATTTATGTAAGTAGAATATTGTTAATGTTATTAAAAGATTGTCCGTTTTTTTTGTATTAACTTATTCACAGTTGTCAAGTCTCTTTGGAAAATAATCTCAAAAAAAAAATACTAAAAACTCTCTGATAACCCTACACCATTGCATGACAGAAGGGATATGATTAATTATGTACATTAATTTATAAAAACTCTGATTCCTTTGAAGATTTACTATGTTTGTATGTGATCTATTTTACAATAGAATTTATATAAAAATGTCATAAATATATCATCCAACTGAATTTGGATTGTTGTGTTTTCATAATATTAAGAATGAATTTTTAATATTATTAAGGGCGCAAAATATCGCGCCAATGTGTTTTAAATTTTTTTAAATCCTGGGAACACTAATGGGTATTTTTGGAAAATTTAAACGCTGAATGAAAGGTTACACAATTTCCGAGGGCCGAAAGTCCCTTAGAATAACCAAAAAGTTTCCTTTGAATGAGCTATTTGAAATTAGAAATCACACTGAATTTTCTCGTTTTTTGTTCACCCCCTGTAACTTATTAAAATGAACATTAAAGAAGTTTTCAGGGATTTTCGGCTCTAGGTAATATTGCAATCTTTCATTCTGCGTTTAAATTTTTCAAAAATACTAATTAGTTTTATCAGGATTTGAAAAAAATTAATGCATTTAAAATACATTGGCTCGAAATTTTGCGCCCACGTCCTTAATGCCAACTCTGTGATCATATACGTGCTGTAAAATATGAGTATGTTAGGAATCCGTTACATTACCCAAGGTTTTCACTTAGTGTATCTATGTAACATGCTACTAGTCCGATTCTTTATGGATATTTTTTAATCCAAACTTACAAATATTAAGCTTGATTTTCCTATGAAACACCTACTAAAAGAGACTACTTCTACTTTCGATGCTACATTTCCATTTTCCGTGTTCTTCCTTTTCTCTTATTTCCATTTCGGTTTCACTCTAACACTAGAGATTGGGAAGTCTCTGTACCACATTAACTGCTTGGTTTATATTTTGTTTAATTACTTCAACTGTAACCTTTTCTCGTCTAAATTTGCCCGTTGCTTTTTTCAGTAATCCATCTTTCTAGCTCTTAGTATTTGTTTTTTCATCTGACATCATACATTTTCATCTTGCTATTGTCTAGTTCTTTGAGTGTTTCGTATTTTGCTATTTTCATTCCTAACTATTTTTTACATCGATCATACTTAATTTTTTGTTCTCTTCATTGATGTAAACCTTCTTGCGTTTACCACCTGGAACAACTTCAAAGTGATTTACCAAATGATCCTAAAAATGCGCTAAATTACAATTTATAACAACACAAGTGACTAAGTTTCTGCACTTAACTCTAGCATGAACTACTATAAAAGTAAACTTAAACCAGTAATCAGTAATCTATAATTTGTAATCAGTTAACTCTTAATTTTACGGACACACCATATTCGCCAATACTCTTTCATGGTTGACACGGTTCTCTTAATTAAAAAAAAATCATGCATGCATGATCTATCATGCATTTCCAAATCGAGTATAACTAAGCCAATACTAAAGAAATTATAAACCTAAAGGAAGAAAAATTGCAAAATTGCATCATCATCATTCGTCAACCTCTTGCATCCACTGTTGGATATAGGTCTCTTCCATGACTCTTCCATTGTTCCCTTTCTTGTGCATTCTTCTTGTTCTTAAAGTCCCATCTTCTATCGAAGGTTGGAAATCATCATGGCAATGCAGACCCTGTTGACTGCCGCTCTAAATAGCTCTGCACTACTGCATTCGAACCATTCCTGTAAGTTCTTAAGCCAGGATGTTCTTCGTCTTCCCACATTTCGCTTTCCTCGGATTTTGCCTTGCATAATTAGTTGTAATGATGAGTATTTTTGTCCTGTCATCACATGTCCTAAGAACCCTAGTTTTCGTGTTTTGTAGTTGATATTATTTCCGCTTCTTTTCCCATCCTTATAGTTACACGTTTGACATTCTTTGAATACATGATATTCGTATAATTCTTCTGTAACACCAATCTTATGCCATCTGTATCCAATTCCCCACTGTTTTTCTGATCCATCCATCTTTTTGGTGGTCTACCTCGGTGTCTTTTATCTTCTCTAGGTCTCCCTCCATTTTATGAGCATTTTGTTCCACCCATTATCATTTAAACGTGCTAAACGTCCAGCCCGTCTCCATTTGTCTTGTGCAATTTTTTCTATAACATCTGTCACTTTAGTCCTCTTTCTCACTATCCGATTTGGTACCATACCTGTCCTTGTTATTCCCAACATTCCATTTTTCTTGGGGTTATTCTCAATTTATTTACAGAATGTTTAGTCAAAGTTATGGTTTCAAAACCATATGTTATTATATGTATGCACTGGTTGTAACTGGTTGGAATCCTATATGTATGCACTTGTTGAAAACTTTTTTCTTCGTGCAAATCGGTACCGTTCCTTTTGGAATATGTCGCATCTTGCCAAAAGGTGCCAAAAGCTGGTTATCCCAATAATACGACGCTGGATCTCATAAGTTTGATTGTTTTTTTCTATTCTAATTTCATGCCCTAGATAGATATAGCTAAAAACCTGATGTACTTCGTGTTCACCTACTCTCATTACTTCACTTGGAACTAAATTTGTCATGTCTTATGTTTTTTTAAGGTTCATGTTTTTGCCTACTGGTTCTATTGCCTGTTTTAGTTCTTCCATCATTTTGTGAGCTTCATTTAAACTCTCTGTTATAATGCACAATGTCATCTGCAAAGTGCAAGTGGCCCAAATATTCACCATCAATATGTATGTAGCCCAATCCAGTTTTTTAAATGCATATTCCTAAGCTGCAGTAAATAGTTGGGGGTAGACAGTGTCGCCCTGTCTAATTCCTCCATCAATTTGTTAATAATGAGTAATATTATAAGCGTAAGTAAAATACTAACAGTTTTAATAACTTTTAATAAAATAGTTTTCGTAGTTTTTATTACTTTTAGTCCAGGAACCGAAGCTTTTCACCTCGCAATTTTTACAGAATGGATCGATTTACTTAAAAATTTGAGAATAAGTAGTGAATAGTCTAAGGATCAATATCTCTATAATGCCGAAAGGCGCTTTTACCATGGGGGGTGGAAATTTTTTATTATATTTTGACTGCAAAAGTTGATAAAAACATTCATTCTAAGCAAAAAAAACGTTCTATACATTTTTTTGATAAAATTAATAGTTTTCGATTTATTCGCTATTGAAAGTGGTACATAGTTTTATATCTAAAAAATCAATGTATCAAAAAAAATAGGTGTTGTCCTATTTTAAGCTTCATTACTGGGACTATTTGTGTAAAACATGTATCTGCAAAACTATGAAAGAAATACCCATAATGCGTCTCCTCCGTACATAAAGAATAGCTGTCACAATCAATGATATATAAAGCAGTCTTGAAGATAAATTCATATGCATTGCGCCTACCAACATTCTACCAAAAAAAATTTGAGTTTTAAAAGACTCCTATTTAAGATATCAAAAAATATTCGGTTAAACAAGCTCCAAATTATTAAAACTTTCCTCTCAATTAATCATAAACAAAACATTTATATCTAACATTTTTAATCCTTCACAGTCACAATTAAAAACGGAAGTTATCAATTTCTGATAACCGTTTTTCATTTATTTTATAGCCTTCAGTTTTTTATTTCACAATTTATTTTAACGACGCTGTATTGACTAATTGTTGTTGTCTAAACATATTTATGACTTTGTTGTTTTGTTTAATGTGAATGAAGTATTAAAAAACATCTTTACATTGATTTTAATTTATTAGATTGCTGGGTATTCAATGTTCAGTTGATTCAAAGTGTATGTTAAAAACAAGAGTAAACATTAGCGACGAATATTCTAATAATTTGATTCCTACCCTGATACCAAATCAAACTGAATCACACAGAAGTGAGACATACTCATTCCTTGAATCCATCACTGGACTGGCTCATAATAAAGAGCCAACTCAAACTCTAAAAAAGGCGCCAACCTTAACTCTAAACAGAGGCGTCAGACACCCCCTCCTAAGCTTTTCACTAATCAAACTTTTTTTAAATCATAATGCACGTAAAGTAAATCATTTTTATTTGTGAATTTTTAGTTTTAATTATTGTAATTTAAAAAAATTTAAAACTAAATCCTTAAACTAATTTACTACTTTTATTGGTAATAAGCCTCAATTGTACATTAAAACAACTTTATTTTGACGTTTCGGTTTTCGTGTTGGAGTTGGTGAGAGTGGTGAATGGCCAGACAAGCTCTAAACTATCGCGCAGCACCATAGGATAGGGCCCATTTTCGCGCTTCGTTTTACTGCTCTTACGGCGCCATAAATTATCGCATGTCTGGCCTTAGCCTAATACCCAAGTTGACTGCTATGCACGTCATCTTCTGAAATTTCGAGGTTTCCGATACTAAATTGATGCAAACCAAGTACTCGGGGATTTTCTGGTTGCTGAGTACGATTATGACGTAGTTGAAGGCCTCTGGAGTAACTGGTGTCTAGGGCGGATACAAATAAAAAAGAATCATCATCATCATTCTCTTTGCCTTATCCCTATGCGGGGTCGGCTTCCCTAATTGCATTTCTTCACACAGTTCTATCTTGGATGGTATCAATATTAATCCCCTTTACCAACATGTCCTGCCTAATCGTCTCTCCCCACGTCTTCTTTGGTCTTCCTCTCCTACTCTTTCCAGGAATCTGCACTTCAGCAATTCTTCGTATTGGGTGATTACCGTCTCGACGTTGAACATGACCAAACCATCTCAACCTATGCTCTCTCATTTTGGCATCAATTGGTGCCACACCTAGACTTCCCCTAATATACTCATTTTTAATTTTATCCTTTTTTGTCACTCCACTCATCCATCTAAGCCCTAAGCATTCTCATTTCCGCTACATGCATTCGTTGTTCCTCATTCTTTTTCACATTTACAATTCCTACATTCCTACATTTACAATTAATTGAAGCATATTATGTTTTATCCCATAATTTATCATATTAATTTTCATCTCCTGCATCGGCACCGTATAACCCTAAAAATAGTGTTATTCCTGGTTTCAGTAAATCACCAATAGTTATTATTGCTAAGCATATTCAATATGGATCTCGGCAGTTAATGTAGAACAAGCTTCGTATGTTGCTCTATGTTGGATGCAGGGCTTAACTCAACACTTCTTTCCCACTTTCACCATTTCTTTTCTCTTTTTATAAATTATAAGAGCTTAGTAGCATTTATACAATAGCATATATACATATGTAGTAATAAGTAACATTATTAATGATGATAAGATGTAGATCCGATTATGGTTCTGTATATTCGGATGTTTCAGTCTATGCTGTTTCTTTTTCATGTGTGTGCTTTTTTGTGTCGGTCCTTCCTTCGTACTTTTGCTCATGGCATTGTAGTGTTGTAGATAGTCCGTATCCTAATGTTCTATACTTATTAATCTTATTATAATCTTCATTTGTTTCATTTGGAAAGTCATTGACTTCGAGATTTTACTTTCTTATTCTCAAAATGCTTATAATTTTATGTAACTTCTACACAGCCACGAACATTATAAATCACTTTACACTTGATAAAAGTTACAAACTTATCGAAATATATAAAACCTTTTTTACAACCATTAGATGCCAACCATAAATTTTATTGTTTTTCCTTTCCTGTACCCACCTGAATTTCGTGTATACCTGTGCGGTTTGACCATTGGACTCGATTTTACTTGCACTTTTTAACCGGTCATGGCTTTTATGTTGAGTTATTCGGTGCTCTTGTGACGTGAGAACTTGTGGTGCCATATTTTAGTGGTTTTTGCAGGTGCCATACTTGTATGCCGAATTTAGTACGATCTTGCACCGTTGCACCTCCGCTTGAAAACACATAACAGGTTTTTTGAGGGTTTTTATCACCAGAACTGAACTGTTTATTTATGTAGGTGTAGGTATTACACCCGCAATTATACATGGAGTATTTCTTTGGCTATATTATTTAATAAATACCTATCTATAAATACCCTGTTATTTTTAACAAAAGCAGCTAAAGATATTAAGGGTTATATTGTATTATATGGGGTGTGACATAAGGGTGAATCGACAATTAAACCGTTAGTTTGAGGTCAAGAATATCTGGATTGAACTTACTTACCTTATTACAAATGCCCAAGAAAAAAATAAAAAATGGAAATTGATTTTTTTTAATACCTACCTCGTGAAATGTTTAATATTTTGTAATATAAATGGATACGTGCCTTTCTTACGATGAGAGCATCGTCTTCTTCTTCTTTTAATAGGACTGTGTCCTGTGCCAAGTAGCACAATAAAAACATTTTCGTTTTATTTAAGGTTTATAAAGGTTTTATTGTGGTAAATAAGAAGATAATGGTTTTAAAGTTACCTTGTAGATATACTGCCAGAACTTTACAACTTAAGCATTTGTCACTAGTTTTAAAGTATCTAATAAGAGTATCAAATAAGACTAATTAATCTTAATAGATAATTTGTCTTATTGTAGTTCTAAAATCGTTTATTCTCAGTTCACTTTAAAACTAATCAGTTTTATGAAGAACTTCCGGACTGTTTGGTTTTATTAGATTCTAGTTTGTAACCTTTTAGTTTTATTGTAGTTTTAAAGATTCTCCTAATATGTATGACTAATAAAACCTAGTGTTAAAACTCCTTGATCTCAAGACTATTGTGTCAGTAAAACATATGCCTTAAAACTATTTTTTTAGTTTTCCTTAAAGTTGCTCTCTTAAAAGCAATTAGTAGGCTATATTAAAACCAAACGCTCTTAACTGAATCAATTTGGTTATTAGTCTAGGGCGCATCTGTTTTGAGATGGACGTTGAGAGGTGACTCAAATTTTTTTGCAGAAATTACTTAATAAACCAAATAATAATATTTGAGTTATCCTCCCTCTCAAAAAGGTCCGGAACATTGTTTAAATAATCAAAATGTCAAAAAATGAAGGAAAAATTCGATTTTTTTCTTCGTTTTTTGATTATAACTTTAAAAGTATTCATTTCCGAGAAAAGTTGTACCAACAAAAAAATTGCATAATTAAATTTCCTACAACTGGTTAAAAATTTAAAAAATAGTCGCCCTAGTTGCAAAATAGCAATAATTGCGAAAAAACCATACAAAAACAAGTATTCGCATTTTACGTTTTTCAACCATTTATGCTACACTTAGGAGCTTTATATTTCACCCAGAAAAACTTTATGATACAGTAAAACAATACTGTAAATTTCATTAAGATCGGTTCAATAGATTTTGCAAAATAAATTTTGCAATCCAGCTTTCGCAAAAAATTCATTTTTTCAAAATGTCACAGGACTGAAAATAAAGCAGATAGCAAGTTGAAATTTTTCTTTGGTTATAGAAGTGTACTGTACCTTTCATTTGCAATTTGCAAAATTAAAATCGATTAATTGCCACGGCGTCAGGAATTTTTTTAAATAAACATTAATTTTTGGTGCTACGCGCAGGACAGCGGTGTTCGATTCACACAAGTTGATTTCCACCAAAATTTCTTCCCATCTTTATCTAATATATTATGTTCTTACTCTATATTTTGTTGTATTTTAATATTTTAATTCCACAAAAATCAAACTAATTTATTATTGTTTGTGAAATATTGTTTAAACAATTGCATATGTTTAAAAATAATAAACTTTTATTCTCTAAGTTAAAATATATGAACAAAGAAAGTTTTTGATAATAAAAGTGTTATTTTAAAGGATAGAGTATGCGTTTTATTTTGCAATAAACAAATTTATTTATTTATATCGAAATGTAATAAAAATTAAAATGTATCAATCATTATCAAAGGTCATTGGAATGCCCAATTAGAGCAAACTATCCGCTGTCCTGCGCGTAGCACCAATAATTAATGTTTATTAAAAAAATTCCTGACGCCGTGGTGTTAATCAATTTTAATTTTGCAAAATTGCAAATGAAAGGTACAGTACATTTCTATACGGCAAAAAACATTTTGAAAAAATGAATTTTTTTTGCGAAAGCTGGATTGCAAAATTTATTTTGCAAAATCTATTAAACCGATCTTAATAAAATTTACAATATTGTTTAACTGTATCATAAAGTTTTTCTTAGTAAAATATGAAGGTTCTAAGTGTAGCATAAATGGTTGAAAAACGTAAAATGTGAATACTTGTTTTTGTATAGTGTTTTCGCAATTATTGCTATTTTGCAACAAGAGTGACTATTTTTTAAATCTTTAACCAATTCTATATTGTAGGAAATTTAATAACGCAATTTTTATGTCAGTACAACTTTTCTTGGAAATGAATACTTTTAAAGTTATAATCAAAAACCGAAGAAAGAAATCGAATTTTTCCTTAATTTTTTGACATTTTGATTATTTAAACAATGTTCCGGACATTTTTGAAAGGGAGGATAACTTAAATATTATTATTTGATTTATTTTCAAGCAATTTCTGCAAAAAAATTTGAGTCACCTCTCAACGTCCAAATGTACTAATATTTTTACAGATGCGCCCTGGTCTATATCGTAAAGACTAAACTATGCTTCTTGTTAGAAACAATAAAACTGAACTCATCCCCTCTTCTTGTCCAAAATGGTCGACCATTTGTTTTAGAGCGAAACAGTGGTGAAGTGTGTTGGTAAAAAGTGGAAGTACACTTAGTAAGGAAGAAACAAGTCGCAAGTACTTAAGCTATAAACGAACTGGTCATTTTAAAAGAAAAATACAACACACACACAGCACTACAACGTCTCGATTTTAGGTTAGATTCACATTAAAACCGAGTGGAATTATTGAGAGCAACATTAAAACTAAGCGGTTTTAATTCCAAGGAAACCTTGCTTTTATGTAGGATATATTATGCTCTAGGAAAGGTATGAAATAGAACCATTTTATCTTAACAATAATTCTCTGTCGATAAACTAAAGAGTTTTATTTGGATTTCGGCCATACTACTTTCTGGAGATGCTGACAGGCATGATAGATTACAATATAAGGTTTACATAAAAATTATAAATAAGCGACTTAAAGACATAACTTCGATTTATTTTAACATTAAAACATTAAAATTGTAAATAATAGTTATTTATGTACCAAGTTAGTAAAGTTACTCTTTATCGAACGAGTCTGATATTATCAGCAGAGCGAGCATAGCGAGCGAGGCGAATAACAGACGAGTTCGATAAAGAGTCTTTACTGACGTGGTGCATACAAGATTTTATCGCCAATCATACAAAACATTAACACTTACTTAATTACATCCTTCTAATAAAAAAAGAGTGTGTGTACTTTGTATGCATGTAAGAACTAAAAATAACAGCCTTTCGAAGTTGCTTTTTCCTTGTTTAATCGTAGAAAATCTAAATAAATAGTAATATTTTGTTTAATCTTTTTATTGTACAATGTACAATCCGACTTGTCGGGGTGAAGTCATTGGGGTAACTTGTCGCGTGACGTCATTGGGCAACAGCCCGATTAATTATTTTAATTGTTTTTAATCATTTTTTAAGTCCTTATAATAGTCTCAGGGCCGGTTGTTCGAACGCTAATCAACAATGATCACTATCAAATATTTAATTACTGTCACCAAAACTGTCAATGTCAACTTTTATTGGGTTGCTGAAAACATAATTGATTATAATTATGAGATTAGTTAATCAATTAACATAACAATTATTAACATAATTGATTAAGTAATTTCATAATTGTAATCAATTATGTTTTCAGCAACCCAAACAAAGTTGACATTAACAGTTGGTGACAGTAATTAAATATTTGATAATGATCATTGTTGATTAGCGTTCGAACAACCGGCCCTAAGTATGTCAATAACCATTGATATTAGACAAAAAATTTTTCCTTACCGTGGACTCGAACCAAGTACTAACACGTCCCTAACTAGATACACATACCACTACCCCACGCAACCACTTGCTATACACGGCCGATATTAGATATAAAAAAAGAAATAGGTGAGTAAAAATTGTAAAGAAAATTACTACTTACATACTTATAAATTAATATATTCCTAAATTTTAGCAGAAACATTTTTTACATAGGTACAATAATTATACAAGACATTCCTAAACTTGCTTATATCTATGTCTTTATTTGTGGTCAAAGTTGCCTTCAACATTGAATAATAGGACCACATAGTCGATGGAGAATATTCTTTAGACAATTTAGAGAAATATGCTAGTAAAACACTTCCACTATAATAGTAATATACTATTTTTTCAGGCCATGCTTCAAATATGTCATATTGCCTATTGTATTTTTCGATAGATTTTGCTGGGAGAAGCTCTGAAATTGCCTCTAACAATTTCTTGCGTATTTTAGGTGGCGTACATGTAATTTCTTCCATTTCCAAAACAGCACTACTGTATAATATATTACTATAATTTGATATTCGTTTTAACACTTTTATTACACTAAATAAAATTTTCAATTTAAATTGTTTAAATATGACAGTGATGACAGATGACTTCTCCATGCCGCTTTCGATTTTTAATCGATAGATAAATATTAATATTGAATAATTACAAAATCGTTAAAGTTTTGATTGATTTTATATGAATATAATTGCAAAATACTACAGAATTTCACTTTTTGGCATAAAGGACATCGCACACATCTTATGGAAAATATAATGTCACTCAAATTCAATAAAATTTATACGAATAGATTCGTTTTAAATTAACGGTCAAATCTTATCATTGCGCCAACTTTTAATTATGATTAATTACGGCGCAAATTTCAATTAAAGTTTATCGAAATCAAATTTTTTAGTCATAAAAGTGTCAGTTACAATCACTATTGCTCTGGGTGCTATTCAAAAGAGCTTAAACCCCGCTGGGCCTAAGCGGATTAGTAAAACTAATCCGCTGATTTATGGGGTACCGACAATTTGGGTATTATAAAATATTTTTTCTCTCTCTAACTTATGTACGTATCCATTTGATTTCAGATTTATTTATATCAATTTCTGCTCTTATTATTGAAAATATGGAGTTGGCGCAATGATAAGATTTGACCGTTAATTTAAAACGAATCTATTCGTATAAATTTTATTGAATTTGAGTGACATTATATTTTCCATAAGATGTGTGCGATGTCCTTTAATTAATAATAACGTAAATTAGGTACAATATTTTTAATAATTAAAGTAAATAAATTTTAAGTTCACTAAATAAATAATCGATTACTGCTATCGACCACTTACATTGAATCTCGGTTAATTTGATTAATCGCGGCAGGTAAAGTAAAATTCTTCTTTCAGTACAATAAAGTGTTACTTTACTGCCGCAAATGAAGGCAAATGAGTACAATAATGAATGACTTTAGTGACGGTTGGCGATAAAGAGTATTTACTGACTTGGTACATAAATAACTATTATTTACAATTTTAATGTTTTAATGTTAGGGAATAAAAAATGCAGTAGTATGTGGTTACCCATACTAAAAGAGGAAGTCGATAGAAAGAAAATACATAATATATACTAAAGTCAGAATTTGGTATTAGTTTTGAGAGTAAACTAGATGTAAGACCAAATACTTACGATGTCGGGATAGTATCACGAGGTGTTTGCCTGGTTTTCCCTCGTGATTTACTATGGAATCTCTAACACGAGAATTTTACTGTCACCGTTGCATGTGGTTGTCTTTTTATAGACAGATCACATGCTATGATTTTTTTGTGACGGATATTCTTGAGTTGGGGTTGATTTCATGTAATCGAATGAATTATATTTCAGTAAAGTCGTCCCAGGACCGCAATTAATTATTAGAAGGTTTTTTTACTAAGCAACAGCATTTTTGTATAATTTATTACTATTTTGTATTTTGACAACGACATCCGATTTGGACGTCGAAACGTTAATAAAATCATTTTTTTAGTTAAATTGTGGCTTATTTCCCATTTAGAATTTGATTACAAAAATGCCACAAGGAAATATCTTCAGTGTCAACATAAATAAGTCTTGTGCACATCTTTATAATATCATGTTACCATGTTGAAAGTGGTGCTGTTCTCTGTATTCGAACGCGCAAGAAAATATTTGAGAGATACTCGGACATTCCAGGTCACCAGGCACAGAAAGAGTCCCACGAAAACTCAATAATTTTGATAATGTATGTATCTAAGACATATGAATTGTCCCCTTAAGATGGAATGAGAGGTGTATGGCCCAGATCTGGAAGAAAATAACCTAATCTGTGAAGATTTGTGTTCGTTACAATAATAATTATTAATAAACTATTATTGTGATGACAGCATTTTCTATCGAGATACCGCCTATTTTTTATTATGCTTCAAAAATTGTGTTAAAGAAAATTTTGTAAATGGAATAGCGATAAAAAAGCAGACAAGGTATGTACTATGTACCTATCACACGAAAAATTCCGTAATTTGTAATTGTTTTTTATTGGATTATTGAAGTATTTATTTATTTTTGTACCCTTTGTAAATTATTTCCGTGCATACCTACAGGCACGAAACAATCTTTTGGTGGTCCAATCAATTATCTCCCAGAGATGCGTAAATTGCCCAGATTCTGATTTAATGATAACATCGATTCCGAACTTATGGTTATAAAAAGTCCATAAACAAGTTTTTACAGTGCGCTTTTTTTTCAAATCGGAAATTTTGCACGCAATATCGGTAAAATAATTAAGAGAGATGTTTTAATGTTGACATTTACATTTTATATTTGATTTCCTTTAGATAACTAAAAAATGAGGCAAGAAATACAGCCAGGATGAAATAAACATCGATTTTAATTTAAGTCGATGAAAATGAAAGAAAAACGTAGAACTTAAATAACACCGTTTAATTTCTTCATAGTTCGTAATAATGCAGTCACTGGAGGTTGATATGAGCTATTACCTCCGATTTCGTTGAACCTCCATAGATTTGCATGAAAATTGGTGGGTGGTTAGAGGATATCTCAAGGAACAAAGGTGACATGGTGCCAACTTGCGCTTTTACCCTGGGGGTGGATGCCACCCCTTCTCGGGGGTGAAAATTATTTTATTAAAAATAACCCCTAAGTCGATAGAGGGACAAATTTTAAGCAAAATTTGTTATATAAAGTTATTAAAATAAATCAAAACTTTTTGAGTTATTGAAGATCAAAGATTTTAATTTTTCTTGAGAAAAATGCATGTTTTTAACCGATTTTTCATCAATAACTCAAAAGCTATAAGTTTTTGCAAAAAATTTAATATTACCAAAATTGAAGCTAATAGAAAATTAAATAAATCCTGTACTGGAAAAACCTTTTAGTGTTAACTGAAAGTGAGTTATATACTTACGTGCATAGAAATCGGCCCACCTAAAAATTTGGTCATTTTTGAAGTCACGTATTTCCTAAACCTGTTGGCCGATTTAAGTAATTTTTTAAATATGTTATAGCCTTATTCTTCAACAATATCGCTATAATAATATTATTGCTAAACAGGTAAGTGTTTTTTATACCGGGTGTAACAATGATAGTGTGTTTTTTCCTCAAAGTTCGGAACACCCTGTGGAATATTCTAGCGTATATAAAATATTGAAATTAAAACTCATACGCTTTCTTAATATTTTTCTTTTTGATTCATTCGATTATGTTGATAATAAAAAAGTTAGGTATTTTAACAACTAGCAACGTTCTTCATCAATACAGGGTGTTTCTAAATAAGTGCGACAAATTTTAAGGGGATGAATTTTGCATGAAAAAATAATGACCATTACTTTTATAATCATATGTTCACAAATGCTTCTTTTCAAAAATACGGGATGTTGAATTTGTTCGTACAATCTGACGATTTATTTATTGCTCTAAAACCGCATGAGATATACAAATGAAATTGGGTAGGTTTGAAGAGGTAATTATTGCGCATTTTTTGGCATACAGTTAAGAATTTTATATTTACCATTGGCATGCATACGGGAAATATGACCGGGTAATATGACCCGTATGCACGCCAATGGTAAATATAAAATTCGTAATTGTATGTCAAATATGCGCAATAACTACCTCTTAAAATCCACCAAATTTCATTTGCATATCTCAACCGGTTTTAGAGCAGTAAATAAATCGTCAGTTTGTAAAAAAAAATTCAACATCCCGTATCTCGAAAACGAAGCATTTGCGGACATATGTTTATAAATGAAACGGTCATTATTTTTCATGCAGAATTTTCCCTTAAAGTTTGTCGCACTTATTTAGAAACACCCTGTATTGATGAAGAACGTTGTGAGTTGTTAAAATACCTAACTTTTTTATTATCCAACGTAAGCGAATGAATCAAAAAGCAAAATGTTAATAAAGCCTAAGGCTACAGTTGAGTTTTAATTTAAATATTTTATATAGGCTAGAATATTCCACAGGGTGTTTCGAACTTTGAGGAAAAAACACACTATCATTGTTACACCCGGTATAAAATAACACTTACCTGTTTAGCAATAATATTATTACAGCGATATTGTTAAAGAATAAGGCTATAACATATTAAAAAAGTCACTTAAATCGGCCAACAGGTTTAGGAAATACGAGACTTCAAATATGACCAAATTTTTAGGTGGGTCGATTTCTATGCACGTAAGTTTAGGTAATTGATTTCATATTTTTTTCGGCGAGTAAAAAAATCTAAGTATTCAAGCTGAAATAACGGGAAAATGATGCATTTTATAACATAAACTTATTTAGAATTTATCAAAGTACATACTTAAAAATATCTATTAAATGAGCCCCCGAACATGTTGATAGCAATAAAATTTATGCACAAAAATTTTTCAAATTTTTTTTTTTTTAATTTTTTCCAAAAGAATGTTATTGTTTTTTTTTTTAATAACTCCGTTTAGTTTTAAGATATCAGGTTTACCTAAAAACCGTTTGGAAGTTAATTCCAACGGCTATTTAAACACGTTAAATTTAATCTTTTAGACCCCTCACTTTTTTAAAAATAAAAGGTTAAATGGCCCCGGTTGCATGGTTTTCACAGCAAAATTTAAGATTTAAACGTTTCTATCTCGATTATTTATTACTATGGAAATAGTAAAACAGGTAAAATGTTTGACACAGAATAAACTAAAATTTGGGTATTTATCATTTTTTACGTATATTGAGTATTTTTGGAGTTGTTATCAAAAGAATATGAAAATTACAATAATTTTAAAAATTATGATTTTTTTAAATTATATCTTTTTTTCAAAAATATGCATTCTAAACCAGTCAAAATTATTGAAATAATTACTTATGCTAATATAAAGAAGTTATTGTAAGGATTATTATAAATTTTAATTTTTGTGGAAATGGCGTATGTTTTATTTTTCACTTTTTGCTATAAAATTTGAAAGGGTTCTTTTCTTTTCATCATAACTTGCTTAATTTTGACGCTATTAACTTTTCTGAAGCTCATTTAATAGGTATTTCGAAGTCCGTTAACAAATGATTAGCAGGTATATTTTATACGTTGCATCGTTTTCCCGTTATTTAAGCTTGCATACTTAGATTTGAGTACTCGTCGAAAAAAATACACATTCAATTGCCCATAACTCACTTTGAACTAACATTAGTTTAGTTCTTGTGAGGAATCTATTCAGTTTTTTATTATCATCAATTTCAGTAATAATAACTATTTTGTAAAACATTATAGTTTTTGAATTATACGTGAAGAACCGATTTAAAATATGTATTTTTTTTACGAAAAAATAAAATCTTTGGTCTTTAATAGCTCAAAAAGTGTTGATTTATATTAATAACTTGATATAACAAATTTTGCTTATAATTTGTCTCTCTATCGATTTATGGTATTATTGTTAATAAAATAATTTTCACCCCCCCAGAAGGGGTGGCATCCACCCCCAGGGTAAAAGCGCAAGTTGGTATTATGTCACCTTGGTTTCTTGAGGTATCCTCTAATTACTTACCAATTTTCATAAAAATCGATGGAGGTTCAACGAAATCGGAGGTGAAATCCTTCAGTGACTCCGCTATAAACATGGATAACAACATCTATTTTTAATCTAAATTCTGGTAAGTCTCTCATTATTTTTTGGTATAAATTACATTCTTACAAATTTTATTTTTTCTTTTCTCTTATTGCATTGTAAAATTTCTTGAAAAACGAAATAAACGTTTCCAAAATCTTAAATACAGATAATAGTGTACTTTTTTAAGCCCGTTTGACTTCAATACCCAAAGAATTGATGAAATTTATAATATTCCTTTTCCCATGATGAAATGCAATGTTTAGAATCGTTCATACAATGCATGCTTTATTGTCTGAGAATATAGATTTCTCAACATATTGTTTCACTATGTAAGACTCTTGTCTCTTAATTGTTTCTCTTGAAGGTCTTTTCAGTTCAAGTTGAACGTGCAGAGCTCTTAATTCATTCCAAATGTCACTGACACTATAAATATATAACCTACACCTACGCTAACCTTATTTTGATTATGAATCACCTTTGATTTTGTAATTGGATGTAACAAATGTGTTGCGAAATAAAAAAGGTAACTGTAAAAACAACGGACATATTATCTAATATCAAATGAAAAAAACACACCTGCATGTCATACAATAAATGAAGCGATTAGTGCTGGACAACTCGGGTAATTTTTGAATTCGACTCGATGGCTTCGGATCATTACTTACATACCCGTTACCCGTCACTAGTAGTGATACGGCTCACCGGATCAGCTCATTCCTCCCAGTTTGATTACTTTTCGATGGAAAAGCGATCATTTAGCTTGGCCATGCTCTCGTTATCTTCTTCACTTGCCATATCAGAATTATCCGACGTTGGCGATCACCATTGCGAAGGCTTCTCGATCTTCTGCAATATAGAATAATTGTCCTGCATTTGATATCTGAGTCCATTCACGAATGTTTTTTAACCAAGAAACTGATTCTCTTCCTACACTTCTACGAGGCTCTATTTTGCCTTTAAGGATCGGTTGTAATATTTTATATCGAGTTCGTCACAATCTATGTCACAGATAAGAAATTTTCCGTCTTGCTGTCCAAGGTAGGGGTAGTGCAAACACTCGTGACCACGGCGCAGTAGACGAAATTTCGCACTTCCATGCGAAACGCACTGTACTCAACGTGAAAATATCCGCCTTCGCGCAGCTCCATGGTCAGGAGTGTTTGCACTATCTATATCTTCAGCACCCGTCTATGAATCCACATTTCCAATTCTTCAATTATGTTTATTTGTTCATGATCGATACTTTTACCGTCCATACTTCTGCACCATACAACAGTACCGACCAAACCTAGCACTTAATCATTATTTATGATTATTATAATCATTATTATAATCATTATTTATGATGATTATTGGAAAGTAATGTCTTCATTTTCATAAAGGTATTCATTGCTATTCTGCGTTTTATTTATATATCTGGATCTACCAAATATGTCATTTTTTGAACTCTCTCAACGTAGATTCCATTTAATTGAAGCTCTGCATCTGGATGGGGATTACGACTAAAAACTAAAAATTTGGTTTTGTTTGAGATTATTTTAATACCCATTTCCTCTCCTACCTGGTGAATACGATCTAGAAGAATTTGGATACCTTCAGTATTATCTGACATAGTTACTCGAGTAATAGTTACTCGAGTAATCACATTAATTTTTGGTTGATTTTTATTCCATATGGCTGTCTCTTAAGTGCCTTTGTAAATAACTGGTCGGAGGACTTATTTAAACCAGTCCTTTAAATTATTCAACCATGACACTCTCCTTCTTCCTATACTCCTTCCGCCGCTTATCTTTCCCTGTATTATCAGTTTCCCATCCTCCTCCTCAGTCGTTTCCTCATTGCTGAGTGTCGTGATTCCCTATAATACGAGCAACTATCTCTTTCCATCGGCTTTTGTCCTGAGCTTCCCTCGTGGATTCAGAGAATGTTTTCCACTGACTTTCTGTACTTGATCCGTCCATCGAGTAGGTGAGCGACCTCTACTTCTGCGCCCTTCAACTTTCCCGAAATTATAAGTCTCTCAAGATTATCATCACTTCTTCTTGCAATATGGCAGAAAAATTTTAAGACGGTGGAGAGGCAAATAGAGGACAGTCTGAATACTAAGCTCTTGGAGGATTGAGTGATTTGTTCTGTGTTCCGTCCATGAGATCCGAAGCATTCTTCTCTAGCACCACATTTCAAAGGCGTCAATCCTTTATCTGTCGTCCGATTTCACTGTCCATGTTTCGGATCCGTAATTAAATATGGAAAAAATTAAGGCACGTACTAATCTTATTTTGGTGTTCTTCGACAAGGAGCGATCTTTCCAGATTTTCGATAATCGACTCATAGCGTTTTCGGCCATGCCTATTCTCCTACGTATTTCTGTTTCACAAGATCCTGTATTACTGATGTAGGATCCTAGATGGTTGAACTCGTTAACCACTTCAAACTGGTCTAAGGCTCCTGTTGTCTGAAGTGAATTTGAATAATCTACTATCATAATTTTTGTTTTTTGTTTATTGATCTTGAGACCACATCTATTGCTTTCGGCTTCCACTAGCTGCAGCAGGCTGGACATTTCTTCTTCGGATGCAGTTATTAATGTTTATCATCTGCATATCTGAGATTTGAGATCTTCTTTCCTGCGATAGAAATACCGCCATTCCATTTGTCGAGTGCTTTTCTCATTATATATTCCCCATAGAAATTAAAAAGACTAGGAGATAGAATACATCCTTGTCGAACTCCTCTACCTATTTTAAGAGAATCGGACTTATGGTTTTCAATTCTTATTCTGGTTTCACTGTTCTCATATAGGCTTTTCACCAGAGCTGACAGATGATCAGGAACCCCCATCTCATGTAGAACTTTCCACAAAACTGTCCAGTCTACACAGTCAAATGCCTTCTGATAATCCAGAAAGCAGATGATCATCGGAATTTTGAATTCTCGTGCTTGCTCAATGAGTTGTCGCATATTAAGAATTTGCTCCCTTGTCCCTTTACCCTTCACGAAGCCTGCCTGTTCTTGTGGTATTTGTCTATCCAGATATGTCTGCATGCGACACTTGATGATTCTCAACAGAATTTTACTTGGGTGTGAAATTAGTGAAACGGTTCGGTAGTTACTACATTTTGTGGTTACGCCTTCAGTTTCCCATATCATTCAGCATTTCATATCGCTGTCCCCTCCTTACGTGTCCCAGATATTGTACCTTTCTCATTTTTATTGTGTGTATTATTTCGTATGCTTTGCCCATTTCTCGCACTACTTCCATGTTAGTTTTCTTCTGTGTCCATGCTATTCTAGGCATCCTCCTGTAACATCACATTTCAAAGGACTGTAGCGTATTTATGTATTCTTGCTTCAATGTCCAACATTCGACGATTTATCATTAGACAAAAACGATTCATTTAAAATCTGCTAGCTACAATTTATGGCAGAAAAACTATCAATAGGACCAAATTTGAACGTACATATTTAGAAGGCTGGATATTATTACGTACCATTGAGGTATAGTGGATTTGATCAGTGTAATTCTCCTTTGCAAATTATTTACACTTCCATTTAATCTGTAATATTTCTAAAACAAGTAACAACTTAGTATTCACATCTCTGAACACTTTTCGAAGGTCCGACTCACTGGGTCAGATCAGATCCGATTCGTCCATCACTAAAAGCGATCTTCTTCATGAACGGAACTCGTTCTGTAATGTCATTAAATTTATAGATAGAGGAAAAATATGGAGTCATTGATTATTCAACAACATAAACAAAAATAAGTGTATCATTCGAGACGGCTCATTTAAATTTTAGATTATGGTTAATGGTTCCGATAATGTAATGAAATGGATATATTGCAAGACACTTTTAAAAGCATACCACCATGTTTACCATTGTGGAAAAAATGGTGGGTATAAAAAAAGTTTTTTTTGCATCAACAATATATGGCATTCTAATTTTGTTGACAGATATTAAAGACCGGTTATTTTAATAATAATTTGTTTGCAAGAACTAGAGAGTGGTAGTTTTATCAATACTGATAGTATTTTTTATAATTCCAAACCTTGCTCCTCTAATCTATTAGTCCATATGCTGTGACCGCTCCCTTCTAAAAAAATTTCTGATTCTGTTTCTTTGTGGATTCCTATTCAAAAATGTCCCCTTTAAACAAACCTGAAGGGTGCCGGGAAAAATTTTTGGACAGAATTTGTTTAAACACTTTTTTTAAACAAATACAAAAGATCACCTTTTTTGCCCTGCATCATATTTTTTAGTGTTTTTGGGCCATTCTAAACAAGAAATATATCTTGTGATTTTTCTCAAAAATCGATAGTTTTCGAGTTATGGGCGATTTAAAATCTAAATAAAAAAATGGGAAAAAAATTTTTAAGAAACGCTTTCCTTTAGTTACGAGTGACTAAAATTAAAAATATTATAAAAAAATCAACTAAAAAGACAAACTTAAAAAAAATTGAAAAAATCTAACACATTCATCAAAGAAAAGCGTGGCGCGTCTTCATCGAATAAACGGTGTTCGCCCCACGCTTTTCTTTAACGAATATGTTAGATTTTTTCATTTTTTTTTTATTTTTGTCTTTTTAGTTGATTTTTTATAATATTTTTAATTTTAGTCACTCGTAACTAAAGAAAAGCGTTTCTTAAAAATTTTTTTTCACATTTTTTTATTTTTAACTTTTTAGTCTTACACTTTTTAAACATTAAAATATATCGTTATGTTTATTAAAATATGTATAAAACATATGATGTACTAACATGAAAAGTAGTCGAAATCGGCAAAAAATTTTAAACTTTATTGTTTATTTATGAAGCATAACGTAAACAATTAACGTAAAAAGTGAAATTATGTATAGTTCATATCATTAGCTACAATCCGTAAAAGTTTCAAGTTTTTACATTGTAAAAAACAAGAGAATTTAAGCATTTTCCATTAAAATGGTTTTTTTTATTTAAAGAATTAATTATTGAACATAAAATAAATTATTGACTATTCGTGTATTGTTCCCGCGAATGCATATGTCTGCAAATTTGCATTCATTTGCATTGGAGAAAAGGCAGTCAAATTAACGTCTAAAGATTTGATGCAAACTATTGAACTAAATAAAAGCGTTTAAAAATGCGAAAATACGCATTTTTAAAACTAATATTTAGATTAGTATTTTTGAGGTTACCAGAATAAATTGAAGTTTGAACATTCAGTTTGAAGATACTGGAGACTGATCGGGTCTAACCTTAATTTAGATCCTTGTTTTTAATTGTTAAATATGCTCGTCCAACCGATTTTCTTGCTGGTGCGGCGTGCTCTATTTCAAAAATTTCCTATTTTCCTCCGAAATATACTTTTTTTTTTAGAATATTTGGGACATTCTAAGTAAAATAAGTTTCTTGTCATTTTTCTCAAAAGTTAATAGTTTTCAAGTTATAAGCAATTTAAAATCCAAAAATTTGTATTTTCGCATTTTTCTGATTTTAAATCACTTATAACTTTAAAACTATTAACTTTTAAGAAAAATTACAAGAAACCTATTTTATATAAAATATCACAAAGACCAAAAATATTTTTCGGAGGAAAATAGGAGATTGTTGAAATAGAGCGCGCAGCACCGGATGCAAGAGCAAAAACATCGGATAGACACGCACAATTAACAATTAAATAACAATGGTGTAAATTAAAGTTACACCCGATTACTCTTCAGAATCTTCAAAATGAATGTTTAAATTACAATTTAAGTAATGGCAACCTCAAAAATACTAATTTAGATATGAGTTTTTAAGCCTCGAAAATGCGGATTTTCGCATTTTCAGACTTTAAATCGCCCATAACTCGAAAACAATCAATTTCTGAGAAAATTTACAAGATATCTTTCTTGATTAGAATGGCCCAAAAAATCCACAAAAATATTTTCCGGGTCAAAAAATGCTGACCTTTTTTATTCGTTTAAAAAAATTGTTTAAACAATTTCTGCTCAAAAATTTCGACCGGCACCCTTCAGATTTGTTTAAAGGGAACATTTTTGAATAGGAATCCGCAAAGAAACTGAATCAGAAATTTTTTCAGACGGAAGCGGTCTTACCACATGGACTTTATGAATAACTTCAGACAGAGTTAAGACTAATTAAAATCTGTGTAATTTTACAAATTCACTTTAAAAAGAGATTTACTTTCACTAAATATAAAAAATTTTGATTTGGTTCCACTTTTCCCGCAACTTCTGTAATTTGAAATACATGTAACTTTTTTTAATTATATATTTTTTATATAAATCTAATTCTAAATTTTTAACTTTCTTTTTAAGATCTTTTCCTTTAAAACTGCGGGAGGCAAAGTTGAAACGACCAATTAGACAAACATACTTTCTCCCGTAAATCCTAGTACCCTTTTTTCAATCAATTAATTTAGATGGGATAAGAAATTTTGACCATGTGTTTTTTTACACTTGCACCACTTCTGCTTAGGTCTTTTTGGGAAGCAGACGTATTTTTTCTTAAACCTTTCAAAATACTTGCAATCTTTAAAATAAATACATATTTATTCTTAATAATACAATAATTTTCCCAAGATTTCTTTATGGAGTTCTTTTTGTTAAATTTTTTAACGGACAACTTTTTAATTTCGTAAAATTTTCGGGAGGGGGTCATTTCGTAATTATAGAAGTCTTTAAACTTTGGTGTGTCCCACTACTTGCCATCTCCGCGACGGAGATCGGCAATCATCATAGCTATTCGGGTTTTAGAGACGGCTGCTCTGAAAAGTTCATTTGATGTACCATTCGCTCAGGTTGGGCTGCCATGATATTCTGCGTCTCCCTATGCTTCTTTTTCCTTGAATCTTTCCCTGCATAATCAATTGGAGCATCTCTGTATAATATGACCGAGATATTCCAATTTTCTTGTTTTGATGGTATTTAAGATTTCCATTTCTTTATTCATCTTTCTCTGAACCTCTTTGTTTGTCACATCGTGACGTGTTCTGTCCAACTGAAGTACCCTTATATAAGTAGTCGTACAATGTTATCAGTTAATTGTAAATATTTTCATCAAACCTCCTGCAGAAATCAGCTGTGTGGTATAAATTTTATGACTCTTTATAATGGAGTACTGGAGTAAACACTATGGACTAGACACCTTTTATGATGGAGAAACTACTATGGAGTCATGAATGATGATTTTTTTTGCAGGATTGTTTTATAAAAATACTTATAGACAAGGCGGGTTCGTTGGGAAAAATATTTCCATGCGATTTTTTTGCATAATTACATTCGTGAGGCATCCCAGAATAAGGTTCA
Source organism: Diabrotica virgifera virgifera (assembly GCF_917563875.1). Taxonomy (NCBI): domain Eukaryota; kingdom Metazoa; phylum Arthropoda; class Insecta; order Coleoptera; family Chrysomelidae; genus Diabrotica; species Diabrotica virgifera. Next base: position 114,573,647 of record NC_065451.1, on the reverse strand, counting down.
AGAAGTCGCCTACGTGAAAAGTGGGCCAATTTTTTTTAAAACATTTTTTCTAATCAAATTGCAAAAATCAATATTTTTGGCCCGGACAATTTTTTTTGTAGGTTATTTGGACCATTATGGATAAAAAAGGTCTCTTATAATTTTTCTCTAAAGTTGATCGTTTCGAGTTATAAGCAATTTAAAATTGAAAAAAAAAAACGAAAAATGGCGATTTTCAAGGCTTAATAACTCGGTTAAAAGTTATTATGAAAGTCAGAAAGTGACTAAATCAAAGTCTAATGCCCCCAAAGTACATAAATGTGAGTGCAAGTAAGATGCACAATTGGACTGCCGGAGTGGCATCTCTCTCGCACTCAGCATTTACGGCCTGCTACCACGTGCATGGCGCTCAATATTATTACTTAAAAATAACAGCTTAGTAATAAAATAATGACAAAAATTTCTTCGGGATCTTGTAGGGGGGGGGGCATTAGACTTTGATTTAGTCACTGACTTTTATAATAATAACTTTTAACCGAGGTATTAAGCCTTGAAAATCGCCATTTTTCGTTTTTTTCAATTTTAAATTGCTTATAACTCGAAAACGATAACTTTAGAGAAAAATTATAAGAGACCTTTTTTATCCAGAATGGCCCAAAAAAACTACAAAAAATTGTCCGGGCCAAAATTATTGATTTTTGCAATTTGATTAAAAAAAAATTGTTAAAAAAAATTTGGCCCACTTTTCATGTGGGCGACTTCTTGAACCTTATTCTGGGATGTCTCACGAATGTAATTATGCAAAAAAATCTCATGGGAATATTTTCCCAACGAACCCGCTGTTTTCGCCTTGTCTATTACACTTTACGGGTAATATATAGTCTCACAAATTCTTAATGGTAGCCCAGTTGTCTGACTGTCCAAAGTTTAGAAACATTTATATTTACTAAACGCCTCCTACCGAAAATTTTTCGAAATAGAAAACTTGTCCGACTCGACATGCATAACTGATTTGAAAAGTCTCATGGGTCTCATAGTCTCATAAAAAGCCTTTAACTACGGAATGTGTACTTACATACATATTCATAACGAAACAATGTTTAATAATTATTTTTAAATATCTTCGCCAGAATACGGTGTGGAAACATGACTGTGCTTAAGAAAATGTACATAAAAATCTGAATTTATTCTTTAGTAGTTATTAACAGTGCAAGCTTGATTTGCTACACTCATATTTTACAATTATCTTAATAGACGTTGCAAAACGCCATAATTTTTGTTTTGTTAGAAGATATGACTCACATATGCGGCGTGTTGTTGCCGGCCAGGTATATATAGACCATAGACCTTGGTCTCGAGCTATAACTTTTTGATATCTAAATTGTTTGATCTTTTAGATAGTCATAGTTGTGGGTACTCATTAGCTTGCTTTCTTTTTACAGGGTGGGTGGAGTAGTACTTGAATTTTAAGCTTGGTTAATAAAATGGTTAAATTGTTATCTGCTAGAGATTACAATCGGTTTCTTTTATGGTAAAACATGTTCCATGTACCGCTAGGAAAGCTATTAAAGAAAAACAAAAGGCGTTAGGGTTCGGTGTAACTTTTTACACCCATAATAATTATTTCTGGCTTATTAAACTCCGCATACAGTAGATAGAAAATTATTTTAGACAATATATCGCCGCAGCCTACGAAAAGTATAACTCCGAAAAATGCCGTTAAGAATAGAACTTTCAATGAACGCCACGAAAAATATTATTTTCGATTATATGTTTGTGAAAATTATAATCTCTATGAAAAAGTGTTAACGAAAAGATTTATTTTTTGAGGAGTACCAGCAAAAAACATCATTTCTGTTTCTGGGTTCACGAAAATTGTAATTACTAAAAAGTTCTCAGAAATAATTGTTTTCGTCGGCAGAAACAGAAACAGAAAGGGAAATAATTGTTTTCGTCGTCATCTATTATGAACTAAATCTTTTCTTTATATAAATATTTTGGGAGTTATAATCTTCGCGGACACGCATATAAAAAAAATTGTATCGCCAACACTTATCAAAGAGTTATTATTTTCACTGGAAATGTATTAGGAATCACATTAATCATAGGTACCAGCGATATAAGGGTATTTCTAAAAGGATTTTATATTTGAATGGCGTTAGTAACTCAAATAGGTGCAATCATCATAATATCATAACAACGCAATACAAAAGATAAAATAACAAGCACAACCCTATTAAGTTATTGTTGTGATAATTGCTTGATGTAATAATCCTTCTTCTTCTAAAGGTGCCTATCTTCTAGAGATGTTGGCGACCACATTGACCCATCTTATTCTATTCACAACAGCTCTACATAGATCAGTTGACGTTAGACCAGTCCACTTCCAAGATTGGCCAGCCACGATATACGTCTACGTCAGGAGCAAGTGCCGGATTAACCAATAGGCAAAGTATGCAGTTGTCTAGGGGCCTCGACCCCAAAGGGGGCCTCGCAGGGCTCAAGACGAAAACTATAAAATAGTTAAAATATAAAAATTGCCAAATTTTTATCTCTACCCAACTGACAATATAATCTAAAGAATATGTTTCTACACGTCGTATCTAATTTGAATAATACCTTCTAAAATATTTTTAGTTGGAAACATTTCAGGTACCTGGTAAATCTTTAAGCAATATAAGTACAATAGTGCAAGGTTATATCAACCATAATACGAGTAAATTTATTTCATTATGCATGCATATTTTTCACGTACGTTCTGTAAAGTTTTATAATTCTATTGTATGTACTAAAACTCAAGATTATTGGTGTTAATGGTGTTGGATGGTTTTATTTGAACATTGATATTTCTTTCAATCTAATGTTTATATTAAAGTTATTTCTTCTTAGTTTGGTTTTGTACTTTGGAAGAAAATGATTGTGGCCGTGTAATTAGGTGCAATAGTTGATTTTATAAATTTGCACATCAGGTTCATTCATATTTTATTCTTACTCTTCATTTTAAAACAGTACAAAAGAAGTTTTAAGTGATCGTTGAACACCTTAATTTTTTACTGAGTGTATTTATTTGTTTGTGTTTGGTATAATATTGGAATTTAAACATTTGTTTTGATTTCTACAATATTTAAACGAGTTAAGATATTTTCAATAAAATGTACACTCATTACACACACCGATTTTGGACGGTCGATTTTATATCGGCCTTCCAAATTCCTATAGTGAACCACATGTGAGAATGGGATATTGCACACACACCGACTGCTGATCGGCGGTCATGTGTGTGTGTGCAATGTGCAAAAATATTAAAGCTACGAAATCGTGTTACCTTATTTAACCTTTTAGATCCCTTATTTTTTAAAGATAAAAGCCTAAGGGCGTTGGCGCAAAATTTCGGGCTGTTTTTTAAATGCATTCATTTTTTAGAATCTTAAAAAAACTAATAAATATTTTTGAAAAATTTAAACGCAGAATGAAAGATTACATTATTACCGAGGGCTGAAAGTCGCTTAGAATAAACAAAAAAAAAGTTTCGTTTGAATGATATATTTGAAATTAGAAATCACACTCAATTTTCTCTTTTTTTTACCCCTGTGACTTACTAAAATAAACATTAGAGAAGTTTTCAGTAAAAAGTTTTGGAGTGAAAAGGCGAATATTTATTAAGGGGCCTCATAGCTTTGGTTGCCTAGGGGCCTCAAGATTCTTAATCCGGGACTGTAGGGCCTCTCTTGCCCTGAATCTTGCCTTGTAGAATCAACTGTAGAACTCGCTATTTATTATTACGCATAATATGGCCGAAATAAGTCAATTTTCCATTCTTTCCGTTGTTAAAAACAACCTACGAAAGACTCATTATACAAGGAACGGTGGAAGGCCGAAGAGCACGAGGAAGATCCCCAACAAGATGGATCAATCAAATTACAGGAATATGCAAAAGACCTATGTTGTGACAATACACGACATCACGTCCACCACTACACTTCCTCCGGGAGGTCAGGATTGAAGAGAGAGAGAGAGAGAAAGAGAGGTTTGCTTGTACTTACGCACATAGCCTATAGTCTATGTTTATGACCGAGAGAGTAAATTATGTTATAAAACTATAGTTAAAATTATGCTATAATACTCTCTCGGTCATAAAGATAGACTATAGTCAGATTGTTATGTGTTAATTTTACTTCTATATTTATGTATTTTTTGAAGTGTTTTCGCTAGTAATAAGATTTATTTTCAAGAGGATGGGAACTGGCCAGTATTCAGTTAAGACGATACTCTTCCTACATATATTTAAACAATATCTACTTCAAATAATTTTCTGGTTTTATGTTGTATTTGCTTGAGTTTAAGACGACACACCTTGTACTTCCCGTAATTTATTATACAGACTCCTCACTTTGATATAAGAACTCTTTTGCTGCAGCTAATATAATATACAACCCAGGAAAAATCATTACTTTTTAATTTGATGTAAATATAATTTGTACTTACCCAGCCGTCAAGACTTTTTGTGGTAGGTACCATGCATATCCGGTTTTTATACCGACAAACCTGATATACGTAATTGGTTTTGTTTTGAAGACGAAACAAACGAAATAAGAAAAGTTAAGCACATTCTCACCAATTTTATATTACACCAAAACCATTTAAGTAAACTTGAAGTTACTTCTAGTATCTGAAGTGTATAGCAATTAACGTCACTGGGAACAAGTGGGAAAGCTACACCGTGAAATGAACTACTGTTTAATCAACATTCCACCAAACATTCTGTACTCATTACAAACTATTAATTCAAGATGTTATCTGACTGTATTAGTACATTTACACATATATAGGATCGATATTATTATATTTTGTATCATGGCTTTTCTACTATAATATAGATACTTCCCAATCCATCTACCCATCGTCAACACCAACTGTGGAAGATTTAGATCAATTACGATTTATGCCGTAAGGAATAAAGAGAAACAGGAGGAGGAGAAAATCTTTTAATTTTACACTTTGCCACTACCTGGATCCAAGAAAGTTGGCCAGCGTCCTAGTCCTAGTAACTTGGATAGAACCTATTGATACAATATTACTTACACTCTTACACGAATAGGTCACGCGTTTAAAGTAGCTTCCAAGTATAGCGCACATCGTCAAAGCAGACTTTGACCAAGTAAAATTGGATCGTGTCAACCAGCCTTAAGCCCTAGTAGCACGGTTCACTGTGTGTTTCACCTTGTAGCGGTCAAGATTCATTTTTTTGTTTATCTTGTTTAACATTTCACAGAAATTTCAAAATATGTCGTTCTGGTAGGGGAGCCCAAGCGGGGATTTTTGCAGTTACTCGAGCGCGTCAGATTATTACATGGGGAGAAACCTTGTACCCTGAAAATGTACGTCTACCATATATTGGCTCTTAATGCAGAGGAGTTCGTTAAGGGGGGCCGAAAAAAATCTATCATTAGAAAAACTCTAAATCGTCAGATTAAGGTAAGGTAAGTTAAGTACATGCAAAACAGTGTATATTTAAAAAATCTGACGATTTGAGCGGGGCGTAAGGAAATGAGCGAGTTCCAAAATTTCACAAGAAAAAAGCGAATATTTCGCGAAATGAATGACATATCCAAAAACTAAAAAATGCGTACTTAATATTTTTCAAAAATCTGTCGAATGGTACCAAAAACGACTTCCCACGGAGAGAGGTGAGGGGTAAATTTAATATTTTAAATACGAATCCCGCGATATTTCGCGAAATGAACATCAGATCGAAAAACTGAAAAATACACTTATTCAATATATTTGAAAAATCTATCGAATGGCACCAAACATGACCCCCCACGGAGGTGGGGTGGGTGCAGATTTGGATTCCTTACGTAAAAATAGGTAACTTTTATTCGAAACATTTGTTCGAATTATGGATAGATGGCGCTATAATATAAAAAAACGATTGTTGGAAATGGAAAATTAAATTTAAAATGGATAAGTCCCCACAAAAATGGAAAATTTTACTTACCTTTTTTTTGGTTTTAGAACCTACTCTTCACAACCCGATAGGTCCCCAAAGCGCTCGAGTGACTGCACATTTAGCATACTTTGCTCCCCTACCATTCTGGAAGTTCGGTCAAAGATGTGCATATGGATATTGCACATTTTTTTCCTGTGTTTGTTTTGGTGTATTCTGCATCTATTTTCTTTAAGCGGTCATACTTCTGAACAATCTATTTTAACAATGGTGATGTTTGTGATTTAACAACATGAAAAATATATTCACCCATTCCGACATATCTCTCCCACTACAAATACGGCTGCTAAAGTGCTATGTATTTCCAGTCTTGCTGTATGGCGCAGAGGCATGGACACTGACGGAAACATTAATGAGAAAGCTGGAGATTAATGAGAAAATATCCTGGACGACTCACATCACCAACGTAGCGGTAGAAACGGAAACTTGAACACCTCGGTCATACTATGAGACATGATAAATATTATATACTCCAACTGATAATACAGGGTAAATTAGAAAGCAAACGCGGACCCGGAAGAAGAAGACACTCATGGCTTCAAAACTTACGCCAAAGGTTTGGACTAACATCGATCGAGTTATTCAGGAACGCCGTAAACAAAATTAAAATTGCTATGATGATAGCCAACGTCCGCAACGGACAAGGCACATCAAGAAGAAGAAGATATTTTTGAACCAGTATGAAGAATTAATATGGAGAAACAAACGTTCAAGGTAAGGAACCAAAATAAAAGAAGAAAAATTTTCTACATTTAATGTAACTTACTAGATCGAACCAAATAGAACAAGTTAAGAATATATCTCTAGTGTTGGGGAAAAAGGGCATAAGTCAAATTTTTACTATATTGACTTAAGTACACTGGCGACATGGAATTTCATCAATTTAGTTGTGATCCAAAGGACATAAGTCTATTGTATTTCTAACAGCTTTAATCTCTATTGATCTAATAGACGCAAGTCGTGTAAAACCGGTTCTGTTTGGACAAGTGGACTTATGTTGACTAAAGTCTTTTTTACCGCGGCAACCTTACAACCATATATTTACACTTGCCAAGGACAGGCTGACTTAATTCCGTATGACCCGTTACAATAACAAACACGGATTGCTTTTCAGTGATAAAAATTTGTATTTACTTGTGTTTTTGCGAACGTAAAAATGTCAGAAAGATGTAAACGAATTATGAAGATGATTAAGGAGCAAAATAATGGTTATTCATGTTACTTATGGCACGAGTCGATGGCAATGAGAGGAGCAAACGAAATTGCTTCGTGTCTTTTTAAGGAGCTTATGAAGTTGCCACCCGAAGTGAAAAAAGTGATTTTGTACTTGGATACTTGCGGTGGACAAAATAAGAATTTCTACGTAGCAAGTATGTTTTTAACTGTTCTTCAAATGAAAAATTCGTTAGAGGAAATCGATCACAAATTTCTTGTGCCAAGTCACTCACACATGGAATGTGATGCGGATCATTCCGTATTCGAAAAACAAAAAAAAATAAGTGGTATGCAATTATCACATCCACATGATTGGGCGACAATAATACGATGCGCAAATAAAAAGAAACCTTTCCAAGTGCTTGAAATGTCACAAGATGATTTTTATGACTTTACAGCCTTGTTGAAAAGTATCTTTGTAAAAAGAAAACAAGATAGTGAAAAACGAAAATTTCTATGGCACGACTGCAGATGGCTCAGATACACAAAGGAACAGGGGCTGATTTATTATAAAAAAAAAAACACTTCAAGAAACAGAAGACTTCTCCATTCTGAATTTAAATCACCGTGGCCGTCCGGTTGCACTCTCTTTATCAAAAAAATATACAGAGCCACTTGCAATCTCCAAGGCCAAGGAAGATGATCTCTTGGAATTACTACCCCTTATTCCATATGTGTACAAAAGCTTTTGTGAGCAACTTGTACATTCAAATGCAACAGCTGACGTTGACCCAGATTTAGAAGACCTAGATCCAGACGCCGAAAATCCAGACTTAGAAGAGGTACATACGTAATAAACATTGCAGTGATGTATTTTACTTGTATTGTTTTTTTTTCAGCGAATAAAACTTCATCCATTATTTTATGTTTCTGTATTTAATACCTGTGTTTCTATTAGATGTTATTATACTATACTACACTTAATGGCTAGCATGTTAGTTCATATAGACTTAAGTCAGCAATCGCAATCAAAGTCAGATCCAGAAGACTTAAGTCAATCAAAAATCATCAATTTGAAAAGATATAACCTACTTTATTATTGTTTATAGGTTTGGTTAATATATCGTATTATAATATTAGTATAAATGCAAGTTTAATTTAAAAATAGATTTATTCGACAAGAATGAAACCTTTAATAAATCCTCCTGAAAAACCACAGATTTCGACTTATGCCCTTTTTCCCTAACACTAGACATATTATCTATGTATATCAATGATAAAACTAACAAGAGAAAAAAGGAAGATTATCAATAATATCCCGAAAATGATCGTAGCTTGTACTTGTCATCACAATCTCCCATTTATCAACAATACACATGGTCAGTGGCCTCATGAAAGAGAAAAAAAAAAGATTGTAAGAAATCAAATATCTTTAAGAATATTTGATAGTCTTCGTAACACTTTGGTGGAATAAATCTTTACTAATAAACAGAAATCTCTGGGAATTTTTTATGCACTGACAGTTAAACCTAATTCTTCAAAAAATACATAAAAACAGTAAATGTTGGGTTTTTGTACTAATTAGTGAAAAAGTTTACAATTTAACAATAAACAGGAAATGGCCGTGCTGATTGTCTATAAAAATCGCTATAGAAATATTTTATCCGGATAAGGAAGGCTGCGAGGTTTTAATTAATTTATGGTTTTCATAATTTGTACAGGGTAGACTGATTATACATTTTTAGTTGGTTTAGAAAAGAAGCTGTATTACGAACTAAACAATTTTGGGGCTCACCAAAAACCTTCCTATCTGTCTTAAGTGTTTTTCGTTTTTTTTTTTTCATAATGTACCATGCATCATCAAAACAGTGAGTCTAAAGGACACCACAGCAAAGATCAGTTTCAACGGAACAACTTCTAAGGAGATCAATGTAAACAAAGGCGTGAAACGAGGTGGCTCTATCTCACCGACAGTATTTAACGTGATATTGGAAGTAATAATAAGTAGGACAAACTTTGCAAACAAAAACATTATTACAGATCAACTTCAACTAGTAGCATATGCAGATGATCGAGTCATCATAGCAAAGCGAAGGCAAAGATGACACTTATAAAAGCAGTTGAAAAATTAGATACGGGAGAGAATAGGGCTAGAGATAAACCAGCCCAATAGAAGCACGACACAACAACTCAGAAATATCTAATAACACAGAACCATAAAGTTGAAGCTATCCAACTTTAGCTACCTGGGAGTAATAATAGGAAAAACCGGAAAAGCGAGAACAGAGGAAAGAATACTGAAATGCAAAAACATATGGAATGAATAGAAATCTGTTGAAAAGCAAGACTCTGAGTAAGAGAACAAAGATGAACCGATATAAGACATTAATAACACCTGTTGTTACACATGGGATGGACACAACGACGATTAACAAGAAAGAGGAAGATAGCCTTCTGAAATTCGAAAGAAAAATAATGAGAACAATACTGGGCCTCAACGTAACAAGAAATGAAGAAATAAGAATGAAAACAAATGCTGAAATTAAACAAAAATTAAAGAGAGAAAATATAGTCAAATACAAAAAATCTCTTCGCTTAGAATGGATGGTTTTACAACAGATTTACTACAGATATTCCTTAATATTCGAAATATTTCCAAAAGTATTTAACCTGTTACAGAAAAAAAAAATAATAATATGACATAAGATAGACAAATCTTTAGAGAGAAAAAAGTATGCTCATGCTCAATGATGTTGTTGGTGTATCTATTGGCTTTGAAATGGTTAGTAACGAAATCAGTTTCCTTTGGGTTCGTATTCTACATTTAACTACTTTTTCAAGTGTTACTTTTTTAAAACTTATTAACCCGGCACCTGCCACGTGGCTTTGCAAGGCGCCAACTGCCACGTGGGGTGCTCTCAGCACCCCTTAAAAATTTTCTGTGATCTACTTGTTTAAAAAACAAAATAATGTGTTGAGTAACACAAGAATATAAATAAACATGTTTTATTAACTTATTAGCCACTAATATGTTATAAAAGTTAAAAAATAAAATGAAATAGGTGTTATAAGCAAATTAGGAAGTACCAAGCCATAATAAATGAAGTCAAGTAAAATATCTAAAAAAATTAAGATTTAGTGAGTATAGAGTCTATATTAATAATTTAAATCAGTTATTTCAATAAAAAATGTAAATTTGACCGGTTTATCAAAAATACAAAAAAAATTTAAAACTTGAAGTGCCAGATGATGACACCCCAATTCGACTTTAGAGCTATAAGTTCAGAATGACATTAAATAACCACTTCAAACACTAACACATATATGCTACATAAAATTATAGAAAGCTACTGTGACGCACAGCTCGGTAACCAAACTTGAAATACCAAATATTTGATAAAAATGTGTTATGGGGCGCTGGTGGCACCCCACGTGGCAGGTGCCGGGTTAATTGATTTGGTACTCCTACGTATTACATTGCTCAGATTTTTTCTACTTACATTGTCGTAGGCCGCCTTATGGCAAACAGTAGTAGATCCAGACCAAATCCCAGTGGAAATCTTAAGATGCATAAATGATGGAACCTTAGACATTATAGTAGACTTATTTAACACAGTGTACAAAACAGGACACATACCGAAACAATAGTTACTCCCCACCTTTTGTGCTATGCCTAAAAATACAAACGCTAAAGTTTGCAGAGAATACACAACAATATCATTAATAACTCATAGTCTTAAAATATTCTTGAAAATAATACATAGTCGTATAAATAAAAAACTGGAACAAGGAATAAATGATAGTCAGTTTGGGTTCAGAAACGAACTAGGAACCAGAGAGGCGTTATTTGCTTTTAATGTGTTAGCTCAAAGATGCATGAATGTGGATGTGCATGATTGTTACGTTGATTTTGAAAAAGTATCTGACAAAGCAAGACATTAAAAAGTAGTCCATATTATAAAGACAAAAAACATAGACAAAGGGACTAACATATAATAACAAACCTTTACTGGAATCAAAGAGTACAAATTGTAAAAGATAACGAACCCAGTCCAGAAACTGAAATCAGCAGAGGAGTTAAGCAGGAATGTATTATGTCTTCATTACTATTAAATGTATATAGTAAAACCATTTTGTAAGAAGTATTACTACCTATCTTAAAGTGAAGGAATAATAATTAACGGAAGATCTATTAACAACATAAGATATGCAGATGACACCGTGAACTGTCTGAATGACTAATGTCTATGCCATTAAATAAAAAAAATGACACCGTGATCATGGCAAGCTCTGCTGAACAACTCCGATTACTGTTATACAAAACAAACAGTTGTTATGAAAAATAATTAATATAAAAAAGACCAAATACATGATAATAGACACTTACTCAACACACACACTACACATGACACTAGGTACCTAACTGCAAAAATTTACCGTACCTACCATGCCAATGGCCATTAGTTGTAGAAGTATTAGCTAGAAAAAAAACGAAGTAAACAAATATACAAACAGACATCATCATCATCATCAATGGTGCTACAGCCCTATGAAAGAGCCTCGACCTTCCCAAGTCTATTACGCCAGTCAGTCCTATCCATTGCCAACCGTTGCCAGTTTGCTGCGCCTATTTTTCTCCCATCCTCATCTACGCCATCCTTCCATCTAAGTTTTGGCTACCACTATTTCTACTTCCCACCGGTTCTGACATAAGGATTCTTGTAGGAGGGTTGTTATGCTGTGATCTTGCTAGATGTCCTGCCCATCTTAGTCTTCATATTCCTATAAATATATGTTTATATCTGTGGTATACCTCGTAGTTGTACCTCCTCCTCCAAAAACCATTTTCACAGATGCCACCGAATATGCCTCTCAGGATCCTTCGTTCAAATATAAGCAGAAGGTTTTCATCTGCCTTGGAGATAGTCCATGTCTCCGATCCATATGTCAACACTGACTGTATAAGGGTTTTGCATATGGTTATTTTTGTTTTTTGGCTTAAGTTTCTGCTTCTCATATGTCTACTCAGTCCAAAATAGCATTTGTTCGCTAGGATTATCCTTCGCTTGATTTTTTCCGTCATGACGTTCTCCTTGGTGATCAGGGAGCCTAAGTATCTGAATTTGTCCACCACTTCAAAGGTAGAGTTATCAACAGAGAATTGGTGACCGATACAAACAGACATACATTGGGGAAATGTACCGATAAGAGGGGACAGCGATGTAAACTGCTAAAACTGATAATACAGTGAAATATAAGAGGAGGAAGGAGTATAGGAAAAAGGAGAGTGTCCTGGTTGAAGAATTTAAGGGACTGTTTAAATGCAGTTTCATAGAACTCTTCAGAGAAGCGGTAGATAGAGTAAAGATAGTGATGATGATATCCAACCTCCGATTGGGCAACGGCACTGAAAGAAGAAGGTCGCCTTGTAGTCTATAAATATGTGATAAGAGTCTATACGATATTTCTGTGTTTTTTCTAACATATTACTTAGAATTGCAATCTGTTCAGTTTAAACAACGTATAATATATTAAAATCTTAAAACTGGATGGGACAATCCTTTAAGTTTTCTTTATAGTTAAATTAACTCTTGTTTAACTTTTCCAATATATATTACGTATGTAATATCCCGCATTGGACCAATTATTTGCCTCCAGTATTTTATTATATGAATTTTAATTGGGCGACCTGCTTCAAATAGGTTAGTTATATAAAAGTTTTTATCAAAGTGATACGGTGTACATTTTTGTTATCACGTGCACAAAAACTTTCACGTTTTTAACATTTACAACTTTGCACTATTTTAGTAATTGGATAGTTATCATGGCACACTCAGTATTAAGAGTCACTCGGTATTAATAAGTTGCTATGAGGTTATCGCTACTTTTACAGTTGCTGGTTTTCATACATATTTACAAGGAGAATACGAGGCATCAAAATTAATAATTCATGACGGTTTATTAATTTTTATTGAATGAATGCATTTCTGGGCATAATCCACTACCATAAAGTAAGTTATGGTTATTCGGTTTTGAACACCTTACTTCATTAATTATACGGATTTGGTCAGAAATATTGTAGCTTTGACTTCAGACCATAAGTGCATTTAGAGTTCAAAGAAGATGAATACTGTGTATGCAATTTAATTGGAGGATTAAATTATTGAATTATATTATTGATAGTATTGAATTAAACTGGTAGGCAAAGTTAAAAATAAACCGTGAACAGATTAACGGATTCCGCTATTTTTTTGTTTTAGATTTTTCTTTAGTATCTACACCGTCAAATTTTTACTCAAACTTCTTTTCTGTACTTATACCGGGTGGAAGAAGAAAAATGTTTTTCTTATGTTAAGTTTGAGGCACCCTGTAGGGAGGACGAGATGCAAATATGAGTATACATCAAAATCGTATTGTAGTCTTATGGTTTGTGAACATTTTGGTTTTTGAATATTTCTGATATTTTTAGAAACAACGAAAATAGACAGTTTTGTAGTTTAACAGGTGTTTGAACCGAAACAAAAGTTTAAGACACCCTGTGGAGAGGAAAAGGTACAAAGGTGGGTATAATACATCGATATTATTTTGTAGTTTCATATTTTGTGAACATTTTATTTTTTTTTAATTTCTCTGATATCTTTAATAACAAAGAAACCAGACGGTTTTACTCTTTAATATGTGATTTAACTAACGATATGATGCGACACGTGAGGAGGCCATGTCTTATAGCACTAAAATGAAATTATTTTCTATATAGTATTGTATGTTTATTAGCAAGTATTGAACGAAACAAGTAATAAAATCTAAAACAAGCAATAAACACTAATTACAACACCTGCTAATGCCTTCTGATAGCTTCTATTGCGAGAAAGTGGAATTTATCCATAAGTGCATTACAATAAAATACAAATTCAAACTGGTTTGTTGCTAAATAATTCAAAAACGAAACAATGGAAATAAAGGATAAATAATATAGGTAATTAAAACCACTTATAGATAACTTGTCGCATTCGAAACATTAGGGAACGAACGAGCAATGTCGATGTGTGCACACACTTTTCTGGTCTCGATGCATCTCATTCCTTATCGCAGGGGGAAAGAATTTCTGGCTTCAACTGGTAATATCCCGAACCCCGAACGTCGTCACCGCGATATGTGGTGTTTTCGATACGGTCATAGAAAGGAACACGCGTGTCGACATGGGTAAAAGGGATATGATTTCGAACTATTCAAACGACCAAACCAATTTATGGAATTTCAAACAAATATACTGCGAAAGGAACAAAGTGTTCAAAGAAAAAAATCTGTGTAATGGACCTCTCGCTATTTAGCGCATCCACGTAAACACCAAATCCGTACTTACTCTCAAGGAAATTTCACCTCAAAACATCACAAAGCCTCCATTAAACAACCTCGTCTTTCTTATGTTGCGTTGGGCATACCGATTACCTGGTCGACAAATAACTCTTATAGGCATCGATAAGAACTGTTTACTTTATGTGCATTTCTGTTTTTAAAGTTTTGTTAATCGTTATTTTTTATTGTTAATTTAGTTTTGTTTCAGTTAAAACACATGTTAGAGTAAAACCACCTATTCTGTTTATTTCTAAAGATATCAGGGACATTCAAAACACAAAATGTTCACAAAACATAAGACTACAGTACGATTCCGATGTATACTCACATTTGTACCTCGTCTTCTCTACAGGGTGTCTCAAACATAAGACAAACAATTCTTTTCTTCCACCTGGTATAAGTACAAAAAACAAGTTTGAGTAAACCTTTGCACACCTGTGTAAATATTAAAGAAAAATCTAAAATAATAAAAAATTTAGCGGAATCCGTGAATATGTTCACGAAAGAATCAATTAAGAAAATGAGCATAATTTTCTATATCCCTAACTCATGCCTCGCAGTTTATTTGAAAATTATCAAACTGAAAATTAAAGAGAAGTGGCAAAGTTATGTTTATAAGATTTTAACATATTTTTATACAAAGCCCTGCTAATTCACTCTTTAATAAAGTAAAAACGAAATATACTTCCAACAAAGCAGTTGGTTTAACGAGTTCAAAATGTATCATACAGTCCACAGTCGAAGATTTTACAGTTATTAAAAAAATAATGATTCAAATTAATCTGTCTCCACAATGCTGACATTTCGGGTTCAAGCCGGATACAGAAAACAATTAATTATGCTCTAATTTAACAAGCGTACCGACGTTTAACTTTCAGTCGGTCATGAAAATTGTCACTACTGAGGTATCTCATAACCGTGGACGAAAAAATAAGATGTTAAATTATGGGTTTATTAGCATATGGCCATTCGTGGACCACGGACCACCCGCGTTTATGAATACTCGATTCCTTTCATACTTATTGGCGTCTCCATCTGTTTGATTTACAGATTTTGATCGGATCCGAGTCAATTCTCAGAATTTCCTAAAAAGAGTTTGTTTATTCACGAGCGTAGACATCCTCGGTTAAGGGTTGGCCCAATACGTTTTTAAGGGAAAGACAAAAATATATTTTAATTTAGCTTCTTAAACGTTTCTTAACACAGGTCCACATGAATTTTGAGTCGGAGTTTTGTACCTCTGATTTTGATTACTTATACTTACCTAACTAAAAAAAATATATTTTTATCCTAATAAAGTTTGCTTTTGTACTTACCAGAACAATATTTAAAATTTAATAAAAAAGCTCTATTTTTAATTTAAATTATATTTAAAAATAATTTGAATAATTATATATTTTTATTAACTTTAATTATTATAAAATACGACATGTACCTACATAGAAAACCCAATAATACAAAAAAGAATACAAAAAACCTTTAAATAAACAGTTTTGATATTTCTTTTGTGTAAACAAGGACTGTCTAGTATGAGCCCCCAAACGTAATAACCCGTCATGTTCTCATTATATTGTCCTTGATACCGTTGTTCGAAGTTCATTACATCCTGGTGAAAGCGCTCCCCTTGCTCTTCTGAATAAGCACAGAACTTGTCTTTAAATTTATGTGTAGCATGTGTACTTGGAGACATCCTGCAACCCATGACTTTGAAGCTGTCAAGCATATTAGAAATAAGCTCTTTGTAATTTTTAACCTCTGACAGTTTCCGGAAAAATGATTTTATATATTGAAAGGTCTCAAAATCTAGACGAAGAGCCTTTATGAACTGCTTTACGAGACTTAATTTTATGTGCAATGGAGGCATTAAAACATGATAGGGCTCGACATTTGAAACTCACTCCGATGCAGCCATTAGTGCTTCTTCTTCTTTTACGGCACTACAGCCCAAATTGAGCCATGGCCTCCTTTATTTTTTGCCTCCACTCTTGCTTGTCTGTGGCTGCTCTTCTCCATCTCCATACACGGACTCCTAAAAGGGCTTGTGCGTCGCTGTTTACTGTGTCTTCCCAGCGCTTTCTTGGCTTTCCAACCGGTCTCTTTCCCTACATTCTAGCATTCAGTGCTCTTATTGGTAGCCTATTCTCTCCCATTCTTATCATCTGTCCGGCCCATTGCGATCTTTGTATTCTAATGAAGTCTGACAGGGGTGCTTCCTTATAAAGTTGATAAAGTTCGTTGTTGTATCGACTTCTGAAGATTCCGTTTTCCCTCACAGGTCCTAGTATTCTCCTCAGTACTTTCCTTTCGAATATGTCGAGTTTGTTTTTGGATGTTTGTATCCCATCTTTGTATTTCGGAAATACATATATTACATTCATTTACATACATATATACATATAATATACATATATATTTACATATATTGTACATTCGAAAATATTTTCGGAAACTTTTAGACCGAAATATATGGGAGAGGGTAAAATAAGCTCTGTTTGCCTGCGTTATTCTCTTCCGTATGTCTCCATCTTCTGACCCGTAAGGGAAGAAATTCCTAATAAAATTATTTTGTATTGAATATTACAATATCAGTTTTTTTATTACGGACTTAATCAATATTACCAGAGAACGGCAGTTCTCGCCAGTGGCGCACATCCACAATCCCCTACACGCGACACTATATACCTATACACGAAATTTTCGATTTTCTAAATCTGACTGAATTGAAAATTGGGCCAACTCCCATCTTAATGTTCAGGAAAAGACTCACCCATTCATATGTCAACCATCCATTTTGGTCCACGGGTGTGGATTTTACGGCCCTTCCTATTTAGGGTCTGTTTTTCGTTCTCGTCCCCAAAACTCCCAAAAACTTCGAAAATTTAACTCCGACCTTTGCGGCTTCAGATAGTACTGATCATTACCTTTCTAACGCATGTCTAATTTTGAAAATCGGTTATACTATTCAAAAGTTACCGAGCTCAGAAATATGACTCAATTTTTATTTAAAAAAGGGAAAATGTTTGTCGATATGTATGTATTGTTGTGATCTTACTTTTGAAATCTAATGATGTTCTCAGATGTAATTTATCTTAATTAATTAATCAATAATTATCTCATTAATCAAACAGATCAAATACCAATATAGTGTCAATCTCAGGGCTAAATTATAATATCAATTACTTACTTTCGTGGCTTCAAAGTATTTCTTAGTGGATTCCTAATCGGGATAGATAAAAGAGAGTAAAATAATACACACATAAGGATTTCAATTAGAAATTATAAAAATCGTTTATTTTATCTAAATGGCAATAACTGCTTAATATTTCTTATATCTTATCTTTCTATCTTTATTTAATACAACAGTTACAAAAACGGGAATCTTATTTCTTTTTGTCTCCAAATTTATTTTATTTATAATGAACTATTATGATTTATCAGTAACAAATTGATTTAGGTTGGATGAAATTTTTTTAATAGTGATTGTGTGGCTCAATTTTCAATGTGGTATTTAATACACAAACCATACATTCATGTCATAACAAA
Organism: Diabrotica virgifera virgifera; assembly: GCF_917563875.1. Classification (NCBI taxonomy): domain Eukaryota; kingdom Metazoa; phylum Arthropoda; class Insecta; order Coleoptera; family Chrysomelidae; genus Diabrotica; species Diabrotica virgifera. The sequence continues at coordinate 114,555,607 of NC_065451.1, read as the reverse complement.
TTAGACTGACCTTTACTGATGATTTGACAATGTCTTCACACAAAACACGTTTTCTCTTGGCTTGGGTTGCGATCCAACGACTCGTCCCAGTCTTCCAGTAATGCCTCTGATCCTTTGAAAACTACTCCTCGTACAGCACTCGTTCCTGCCTTCTTCTGATGCCGTGTTCCACCTTTTTTAAACACTTCAACAAACCGGGATACTCTAGACTCAAGGAGTTATATACTATCTCGACTCGGCCTATCACTCGTTCCACGATATCTTAATTTTTATTTTTCAAAAACAAAACTAACTAACCCGGCGTTTCACTTTTTTGTACACTCTTCTCGAAAACTGGACTTCGCCACTCTATCGCTCAAAACACTCTAACTATCCTTGCTCATTCATTCTCTTCCTTCCAAAATACCCTTCCAGCATTCAAAAATCAACCAATTCCTTTTTCTAAATATCTTAATGGATTTCAAGAAAAAATAATATTCCCCATTTCAATTTTACTTTCCACATTAATCCTCTTTACAAATTTAATAACCTATTATCTTATTTACTAGAATATGAGTTATCGGTGGTTATTGACAACCTTCCCACGAACACTTTCTTTTTAAACATCACTCTAATTGTTTACTTGAGTCGTATTGTTCCTGGGGTTCGTAAACACTTCTCCGAAACACTTTCTTAAAAACTACCTATACAAAATTTGTTTTTTTACAGGGTGTTCCAAATTTACATGCCCGCGGTCGAGAAAAACGAAAACCTTTATTTTTATTTGAATTTTAAATATAACTATAGACTTTTATTTCTTATGTCAAATAGGAATATAACAGTATGTATGTGGAAAAGTTAAACCGATCTGAATTTTTTTTCTGTGTTTGAAGAGGGGGTCAGGGCCGATTCAGAACCGATGTAGTTTGTGACTTTTGACCATCCATGAGCCAGCTATAGGACTTGGTAGGTACAAAACGACATATTTTTTGGGGGTATATATCTTCGGTTTAAGAAGAGACAGGAGAACCGCAGATACACCAAATCAATAGTATTGAGTTAAGCTTTCAAATGGTGTTTAAGCCGTCAGGATCAGATATACACACGGCTCAGTATAGCCTAAAAACTGAAAAACTAAACTTTGAAAATTTTGGTTTTTCGACAATTACTTAAAATTTCAACCTACGAATTGCGCCAATAACTGAGCGTTTGTAGAAGGACTCTAGGCGAATCTAACGGTGTATACCTCATATTCGGGAAAATTCGAATGTTTAAGTTATAGGCTTCATAAGAATGATCAAGTCTATTTCTTATGGGAAAAACGGTTTTTCAAGCTCAATAATTCCTGTAATAGCTTCAGTTATCACACTTGACCTTAGATTCATCAGATATTACTTGTCATTACGTTTCAAACTCGTGTTTAGTGATTAAAATCGGTTAAGCCGTTTAGAAGTTATTAAGCTACAAAAGTATAATCCAATTAATGATTATTCCCTAAATGGTTTATGTAGTTGTAGTTCATTTACCGGCCATTTCAACATTTTTTTCAATCTATTTCGAATAGAAAAAAAAATCTAGTGTACATTTGTACATTCGATGGACACTAGATCATTTGGGAGATAATGCGACAAAGGCGACTATTTATAAAGCTTAACGTGTAATCGAGAAACATTGCATTTAACTTCATACATTTAATTTATAAATAACTTTGAAAAACTTCTGATAGAGTAACTTTGATACAGTTTGAATTTTGAAACTCTTTTGTGGCGCGTTTACTTCAAATTTAGCAAACATTATGGAAAAATATTTTAAAATAAAACTAGAAATTTGTTTTGCATCAAAATAAAAATATATTTTTCTACGAGCGTGCAAAAATGTCTACTTTCTCGCACGCGTTTTAGTTTAGAAGGTTTTACTTTTCCGCACGCGTGTTACTTTTCCGCACGCGTGTTACTTTTCCGCACGCGTTTTACTTTTCCGCACGCGTGTTAATTTAGATATGTTAATATGGCCTTAAAGTAATTATAATACATGCAATAATCTAATATTTAGATATTATTTACTAATTTATTTCAAATATATCTTATTGTGTTAATGTTTTGATGAAATTAACGCGAGAATTCGATGAAATAAAATAATTTTGACATAATATTCGAAAGTCAAATCAGTAGACAATAACAGTGGTTTTGAATCGTCGTCACGGAATCCAAGATCGTCGTCATGCTAACCAAATTATGCTGAAAGTTTGGTTTTGACAACCTTGTCAAAGAATTAATTTGTGTATGTATTTGCATATTAATTAAATTAATTACTTAATTAATTAATTAATTAAGATTTGGTCATTTTTTAAAGACTCGTAGAAAAAATATTGTTCCTAACGCTTGCAGAAAGTCTCTTTTCCGCACTCGACTTCTTGCCGAACTCCCGCTTCGCGTCGTTCGTCAAACTGCAGTCGCGTGAGGAAAAGTATGACTTTCTGCACTTGTTAGAAAAATAACTATTTCGCGCCACGTAATATCATATAAGATCTTTTGTAGCTGGAATATTGTATACGCCACTCATTTTTACGGCGTTTGGCGGTTTTTTTATTCTTGATATATTCTACACTAATATTTACTGTTTTATTTGGGAATACAGCCACAATTTTAGTATGAAATTAATTTATTGACGTTTCGACTTCCACTTCGGAAGTCGTTATCGAAATAAAATTATTAATAAATTAAACAAATTTTGTTTATGTTGCTTGGTAAAAAAATTATTCTAATAATTTAATTTAATCTGACTCATTCATATTGACAATTCAGACATAATATATACATTTTAAAGTAGACGATTTTAAAATGATATTGCCAATATTTACTGTTAATTTAAAAGTCATGTACATGCTATATATTGTAAATATCGACATCTATCAGTATTCTTTTTATTAATTTTTGCCTTGTGCACAATTTTAAAATTAATGGTAAATTTATATAATAAGGTTCGTTGTTACCAAACAATTTGACGCTTCGATCTCCACCCCGGAAATCTTTTTCGTAATAATAATCTGTTTTTGAAAACGATTTCCGGTGTGGAAACCCAAACGTCAAATTTTCTAAGTAAAAATCTAATTGCCATTTATTTTTACCGATCACGACACGAGCAGAAATTTAGTCACTTAGGGCCGGTTGTTCGAAAGCTAATCAACAATGATCATTATCAAATATTTAATTACTGTCACCAACTGTCAATGTCAACTTTGTTTGGGTTGCTGAAAACATAATATGAAATTACTTAATCAATTATGTTAATAATTGTTATGTTAATTGATTAACTAATCTCATAATTTTAATCAATTATGTTTTCAGCAACCCAATAAAAGTTGACATTGACAGTTTTGGTGACAGTAATTAAATATTTGATAGTGATCATTGTTGATTAGCGTTCGAACAACCGGCCCTTAGTCTTACCACCCCTATGATAAGTGGGTTTTCAATTATTTTTTTTTGGATGAGCCTAAATTTTTGTTTTTGTTTGACAGCTCTCGGCTTTTCTAGGATTATTGAATTGATATTTAATTTCGTTTGGGGGGGGGGGTGTCATGACCCTGTAACCCGCCCTTTCCCCTCTGAATCCGCCACTGGAAACGAGTGGACTTGTTAGAATCATAATGGATGGCCACTATCTTTTCGGTAACAGATAGATATACATACTAAAGATGTTCTGATTGGTCCTTTCTAGCTGAAGATTACTGTACTGCATAGTACATATCCATTACATAATATATATTATTATTGTCTTGATGTTCTTGCCGAACTCCGCATGTTGCCGTTAGGTTTATTTTAGATCTAGCTATGACAGTAAACCGTCTGTCTCTATTGTAATAGATATTGCCGTTTATATCTGTAGTGTATCTTCAGTATTAATTAATAGTACTTTTCTTAGTATTACCTGCTATACTTATGTATTTGCATAACCAAAAAATCGTGTGGGTGAGTCAGATTAACTCATAAAACAACCAATCTTTATTTTGACAGGTGCCTGCTGATTTAATATTAGGTCTTTAAAAATGACGAATGCGAATATGATGAAGGTTGGTCCTGTACGTTTATACCTGCCTTACAATTCTGAATAGAATAATATTAAAAATGATAGGTATGAAGGTGTCATATATCTCAAGCCTGTGATTTATTGCCGACAGGAATAAAAAATGTTTATATACCTGTATCCAGTTTTCTTTGAATGCTTGAATGTCTGAATTTTTAAGTGTACTTAAGCAACAGGGTGTTGTCTCTTGTTATGACTAAGATTGTTTTTTTTGTGGTGTTTTATTATTTTTTCTTGCTATTGGTTCATCTCTCTTACAAACGTATTACATTGTTAAATGTATATAATACACATATCTACTATAGAAAATCAAGTATGTGTTTGTGTATCTTAACCCTCAACTGGTATGCTGATTTAGTTAAAGGTCTAAGTCTAAAGTCTATGGTATGTTTTGGGTCAATGGTGACCAGCGAGTATTAATCCTGAACGATTTTACATAATATGCCAAATATGTTACGTTGTTATTAGTTTATTTTATTAATTAAACTTTTAGCAATAATAAAGAAAATAAATAATGGATACAGGTTATATACATACCTTATTATTATGGATTAAACATAAAACATTGAATTTTTTGCATGTTGATACAGAAACTAACAAAATAAGAATAGAAATATTTAAAAATCACCAATCTCTTTAAATATTTTTTCCAATTTGTCTTGTAAAAAAAGAAATAAGAAATTAAGAATTTTAGGCAAAAAGTCAAAAAATCTAGGATGCTTTGTACCATGAAATTATTTTAAAACGTAAATAACAGTCACCCGCATGCACAATGGTCGTAGGTCAACTGAGAGTACTATAGAAAATAGGAGAATAAATTCATAGCTGGCCAGTACAGTACGCCGATTACAATATTGGTTAAATTGTCGGGTATAATATCACAAGAGAGTGAGAATAAATTGAAAATAATGCGCCATTTTTTTCGAAAATTTGTTGTCTGGTAATAAAAACGAGAGCCCGCAGGGCTCGTGTGGCTATTGCCCAAGGACAACAAATTTGAGTAAAAATGAAGCATTATTTTCTTATTTATTCTTACTGTCGTGTGATATTCGTAAGATTATTTTTTAATACGTATATTATGGATATTTTCTTAAATTTGACAGTTGTTAAAACTAGGAAACTGGTTGTCATTAAACAGAAACAATCTACTTAAAAGAATTCTATCGGTAATTTTCTACAGTAGATAATTCTCAGTAAAATTTTAATCTGATTACACAGAATTAAACACGTGATAAAATATCTTACTATACGATTGGAAATTAAAATCATCAAAAAATAATCAATCTAAATATTGTTGGGTCAGTTTAGACCCACCATTCCGGTTGAGGGTTAAGAAATGAACGATAGCAGTATATAGATAATAACATTGGTTGAATAACACCTGTGGTTTCACTTCACTGGAGGACGTAACAGCAAAGTCTACCAAATTTTCCTATTACGAAAAATTCACGCAAAACGTAATGCATACGAGAAACCTACGGTAGCCAGCTCTATTCATAGATTTTAAACGAATTTTTAACAAAGTGAAAAGAAAAGAAATATGTAAAGAACTATATATGGCGGGTATCATGGTATAAGGGGTATTAGCGTTCATTAGCGTATTAGTGAAATATACTGCAGTGAAATTAGAATCACAACTAAAACTCCGAAAAACAGTAAACAAAATCAAGAAAAATACTACAAAAACTGATAAATTTTACGTTAGTGTTATTATTTAATATTTTTTGGTGAATTTTTTAAATAATATTATGGAAGACAGCATAACAGTATCAAAACAGATCAGGATCATAGAACTGAAAACAACATTGCCTAGGATTTGTTGATGATATTACAGTGCTGGGTAACTGACCCAGTAATGGACACTGTATCAGTTATGGACACTAATTTGATAAATTATCAGAAAATAAAGAAAATGTCTGATGTTCTCTGCAGTATTGGCCATCATATTTTCAATGATTAAATAGCTAACTTCACTCATCTGTGAAAAGTCAGATGAAAAATCAAATGAAGTTTGTGTGAGTCAGCTGATGTAAAGTGTCTTATTTATTTAAGGTACCGTTTTTTACAATTTACTTGTTTAATTTAAGTTTTAATATTTTTTGCAAATGGAACAGGCTCACTTTTAATTGTTATTGATGATATTAACTGTAATTTTCGTCAAATTAGATATTTTTAATTATATAGTTTGAAATTTAGGGGGGTAACCATTACTAATACACAATAAACCGAGAGGGCTAGTTTTGGACACCGGGGGTGTCCATTAAAAATTTACTACTTACCAGCTACTATGTTTCACAGTTTAATAATTTGTGCAATAATTTTCAGCAAATGCCGAAAACTAAAAAAATTGGCACTCGCCAGTTTTTTCATACAGCGAAGACGACTTGAAAAAAGCTATTGAAGCTGTAACACAAAATGGAATTACTAGAAAAGCTGCAGCACGTCAGTTTCAGCACGAGGAACATTTAGTTCCTCGAACCACACTGATCCGTAAATTATACTCGCCTGCTACTACTCCTCGGAAAATGGGTCCAGCAACAGAGCTTTCTGAAGCAGAAGAAAATGTTTTTGAAAACTGGGTACTAGCAATGGCTCGCAAGGGTTTTCCTATTCATAGACAAAACCTTATGTTATCAGTGAAAAAATTTCTTGAGGAAACTGGCCGAGAAACTAAATATTTATTAAATAAAACTCCTGGGCGTTCTTGGTTCCAAGGATTTTTAAAACGTCACCCTAAAATTACAGAGAGATATCTTGAAGCTGTCGGCAAAGCTCGGGCAGCAGTAACATAAAACCGAATTGAAGCATGGTTTGATGAATTTCAACTTTTTTTAGAGGAAGATAGATATGATGAAATATTATTAGATCCAACTCGGGTATTCAATGGAGATGAGGCAGGATCTTGCCTATGCCCAAAGAGTGAAAAAGTTCTACGCCCTGTAGGCTACAAAGAAGATTTTTATATTAGGGTATCATTGGAAAAAGAGCAGATAACCGTAATGGTCACTTTTTCAGCAGATGCATGTCAAGTATGTTCCTCCAATGTTGATCTTTCCTTACAAGAGAATCCCAGAAGCTATAGCTAAATCAGTGCCAGAAAATTGGGGTCTTGGTAGATCTAATTCAGGGTGGATGATATCCCAAGTATTTTATAAATACATTTCGAACCATTTCCTGCCATATTTAAAATCCAACAATATCCAAAGACCAGTGATTTTATTCGTGGATGGACATCGATCACATTCAACAAAACATGTTAGCCAGCTATGCGATGATAATGGAATCATTTTGGTATCACTTTTTCCCAACACTACCCGTATTATGCAACCAGTTGACGTATCTGTTTTGGAACCTCTTAAAGCTGCTTGGTCAGCAGAAGTGAGAAACTGGAAATTTCAAAACTTTCCAAAAAGATGTGACACGTTCTACTTTTGGTACTATTTTACAGTCTGTTTTTAGTAAATATGCTTCTGAGGAAACAATTAAAAATGGATTTAGAAAAAGTGGGTTGTATCCCTTTAATAAAAATAATGTTGATTACACAAAATGGATACCAAACAGAGTAGTTACTGCACAGATTTTTGATAAAGACACACCTAAAAATGCCTTAGATGTACTAGAAAATAAAATTGAAAAAAATTACCTTACAGAATTTATACAAACATATTCAAAAAGAGAAACCTTGTCTGGAGACATATCTTACTAAAAGCTTTATAGTGTCTGGGCCGAAATTAAAATGGATTATGAAAATGAAAATCCTCAATAGAAAGAAATACACCCCAAAAATATAGGCATTACATCACCAGTCGCTGGACCATCGAGACGTCAATGGGAAACACCTCCCCAAAAATTGGATTATGAAAATCCTCAACAGAGAGAAATACACCCCAAAAATATAGGTATTACATCACCAGTCGCTGGACCATCGAGACGTCAATGGGAAACACCTCCCCAAAAAAACATTCGCTACTATGAAGAAAAAGAATCAGAAGGGTTTAAAATTCCAACTCCATTTAAAAAATGTTTAGTATTTCCTCAAACGCCTGATGGAACTTTAAAAACACCAAAACAAAAAAGAAAAAATATTTCCTGCAGTAGTTTCAAGTGGGAAATATCGAGAATTTTACGAGAATGAAGTAAAGAAGAAGAATGCTCCGAAAATAACACAAAACAACAAAAAAAAAAGCAAATACAGTCAATGAAGAAGGCAGCTCTAATTCAGATATGGACGTTACTTATCTCGACGAAGATCTTGATCTTAGTGAAAATGAAAACATTATACTAAAGACAAATCAACATGTTATTGTCAAGTACATGGATACACATTATCCAAGTAAATGAAAAATAACTGTAAAATACCTTATAACTTAGCTGTTTTTATTTCTTGCTTGTAAGAAGAGTGCTGAAACATGATGAATTCGGGGCAGATATCCGAACTATGGTTAGTGCTGGCATAAATTCTTGGAAATGGCCAGTTAAAGAAGACGTATTATATTACTTTATTGAAGACATAGTTTGTAATTTAAAAGAACCTGCAGTAAAGAACAATATGGGTCATTTTAGTGTGCCTGAAATGGCAAAATATAATGGTGTCCATTACTAAGTCCATAATATGTCCATTACCCATGTTTTGTGACCATTACTAGCTTATGTGCTACCTTTTTTTAAATAAAAGATTTTTTAAAACTTGTTGTCCTTATTTTCAAAAATCCTCATAATATCCAGAAAGTACATAAAATAAGCAATTTGGATTTCATGCCCTAAATATTTATTTTATGGACCAATGCTATTTCGTTGAAGTCGACTTTTGGATTTTCGCTTGGTAGATACCAGGTTTGTCATGTAATTATGTAATTTATGTTTAAGCCAACTTTCTTACAGGCGGCATCTAATATCTTTTAAGATGTCTGTTATAAGAACTATGTCGTCTGCGAATCGTAGATAGGAGAGCCTTTCTCCGTCGACATTTATTCCTTTGGCGTCCCACTCCAATTGATTGAAAGCATGTTCCAGTACTGCCATAAAGAGTTTGGAGCATAACGTGTCTCCCTGTCTAATTCGTCTTTTGATTTTTATAAATTTGGTATCTTTGTATATTCGGAGGGTCAGGGTTGCATCATTGTATGTGGTCGCTATCAGTTTGGAGTACAGAATCTATACGAATTTCCTCCAACGCTCTCATGCTGTTAATTACTATCGTATCAAATGCTTAGTGAAAGTAAGTACCAATGGTCGGTTGTATTCAATGGATTTTTCTATAATCCCTTTTATGCAGTGGAGGTGGTCGTTAATCAAAAAGTTTTTCCTAAAGCTTGCCTGTTCTCTAGGTTAGTGAAAATCTAATTTTGTTTCCAGTCTATTTGTTATTATTCTTGTAAATAACTTGTAGAAGTGGTTTAATAGGCTTATGGGTCGGAAATTCTCGAGGTCTGTTGGATCGCCATTTTTTTGTAATAAGATGGTAAATGCACTGTGCCATCTTGTAGGTGTTTCACTTTGGTGCAGACGTAAGTTGAACAGTTCCTTTATGTTCTTTAAAAGTCTTTACGGCTTCTATAATGATATTGTCTTCTAAACTAACTAAATGTTTATCGGACACCAAATTACATAATGTATTTTTGTAGTCTTCCCTAATGCACTTTCATTTCTTATGCCACATTAAAAGCTACTTTATAACAACTACTGTGAATGGTTGAAAACATCCTTACTTTTGTTTTGTATCAAAATATGCAACGACACACTTCCCTTAATAAAACGTTTTAGTTACGACTTAAATACCCCAATATTTCTATTTTTAGACATACTTATGTTGAAGACCGCGTTGTTACCAAAATATCTTATTCACTAATGGTGTAAATCCTGAAAAGGGCACGAGTGCGTACAGCTGGTCAAACGTGTAGTATGCCATCTGTCATCTATGGACTAATAGTACAACAATGTATTATTGGTTAAATTTGCCACCGTCAATTTATTCATGCGTTGTTGGAAACTATCAAAAAGGCGTAATTCTCGACAAACGGTAGATGTAGGGTGAAATTTATATTGTTATTGGCGTGGCCGTGTTCCAAATATTTGCCGTTTATTATGAATATAATATATTCCGGCGTTATAAAATAGTATACAACGATAAAGATCATTTATCAAGATTAATATGTTGACTCCAACAGATTATTTGTGTATTCTATTTAGGGGACCGTAAAAAATATTTTTCCATATTGGATGGAATAACGCAAATATGTAAGTGATTTCTTTCATTGATTTATTTTTATTTTATTAGCTACTACTGTAATGTCAGAAGTCCAGTTGTTATATTTTGTCTAATCTTCGTTTATCTTACTTGCACTTACATCTACTTTGCCCTACCACTTTTTTAAGGAGGGCCTTGAAACAATATAGGCAGGGAAAATATGTGTTTTAATTTCGTTTCAGCTTAATAATAATAGGTCTGGGTCTGGATCCCGCGTATGAAAAAAAAGTTGGTTAATAGCAAGCTGAAAATTTATTAATAGCTTAAGGGTGTCTAGTCGGATAAACTTTGATATATGGGAACACTGGAACAGGGGCAGTTTTAATTGTGAAACAGGTTAAAAATTTGGAACGGTCACACCACGAAAACGGCACATTTATTTTGTCCGACAGAACAGACTTAAACTCTTCGAACAGAGATTAAACTCTCATGCAAAAATCAGACTGCTATTTATCACCTGTCATAATTCCTGTCATTTTACATATTCTACATGTTCCATTCATTAAAACGCCCATTTGGTGATAAATAGCAGTCTGATTTTTGCATGAGAGTTTAATCTCTGTTCGAAGAGTTAAGTCTGTTCTGTCGGACAAAATACATGTGCCGTTTTCGTGGTCTGACCGTTCCAAATTTTTAACCTGTTCCACAATTAAAACTTCCCCTGTTCCAGTGTTCCCATGTATCAAAGTTTGTCCGACGTTACACCCTTAAGCTATTAACAAATTTTCAGCTTGCTATTAATCAACTTTTTTTTCATACGCTGGATCCAGACCTATAATTGAATTATTCAGATTTACAGAAAATGAGAATATTTTGTTTTCTTATTTGTTTACAAATATGTTATATAAATTATTTAATTTGTTTTAGTTAATATTCAATAAAATCTTACGTTGTGTGTGTTTGTTTTGTCTCAAGTTTTGGTATTTTAAATTATAATCTGGGAAGACGAAATACAGATATACATATTATTGTTTTAATACAATTCAATTAAAATATCCAACAATTTGAATCAACATCATACCGAGAAACTAACGTAACAGAATTTAGTGTAGATTAGCGATACTTAATCTTTTTCTTTCCTGGGCCACACAGTAGCTATTGCGACAGCTTGCGGGCCGCAATCAAGATGAAGTTGTATACAGGGTGTTTCATTGGGAAACGGAAATACTTGAATGGTGAATAGAGCTAAATGAGGCGGTTCTGACATACTAAATTTATTGCTCCACCGACTTTATAACCTAGTTACAGGGTGTTTTATCGACTTTGCCCATTTCTTTCTGGACCCATAACTTTAGAACCACCTTGTATATTTTTTTGAGATTTGGTACAGATATGTACATTTAGCACCCAAACCATTAAACTACTAATCACAAGAAAAATCCAGGTCCGGATTAAACAAAATTATAAATCCATTGTGACCTTGAAACAACATCCTGTATATTGAAATTTTCAAAACCCGTTTGCACATTTGAAAAGAGCTTTAATGGAGCTTCCATTTTTTGCTCATACAATTCAATGACTTTAATTTTGAAATTATGTCGAAATTTTTAGGATCTCGTACTTTCAAAACAAACATTTCGATAATATTATTTCAAAATTAATGTCATTAAATTGTCTGCGCAAAAAATTGAAGCAAGCAATTAAATTAAGTTTTTATGTTCTTTTTAAATGTGCAGACGTATTTTGAAAATTTTAATATACAGGGTGTTATTTCAAGGTCACAATTAATTAAAAATTTTTTTTGTTCATCCGGACCTGAACTTTTCTTGTGATTACTAAATGGGTCGTTGCAATGTAGTAAATAAGTATTGATTATTTGTAGAATGAGCATTTGTTCATTAACTTTAATAATTTATTATTAAAAGTTAATAATACCTTGCTTTTTAATCAGAGTTCTTAAAAATTTCAATATAATATTTAAAATTAAAGTCATTAAATTGTCTGCCTCACTCCCAAACACGCCTTAAACACATCGGCACACTATAAAATAATTAGAAAAAACACGTGAAATTTGACAAATAATTTGATCACAGGGCCCTTTAGTTAGCATTCGGGCCGCATGAAAATCGCTAGAGGGCCACATGCGGCCCGCGGGCCGCAGGTTGAGTATCACTGAGTGTAGGTAGTTTCTTAGGACAATTTATATTTTAACCAACGTCAAATTTATAAACAAAATTCTTACATAACCGTTTATAGGACAACATAAGTTTGACATTTATAGTTTAGATATTTATCTTTGTTTCACACTCTTAGGCGGTGGTCACTACAATTCACCCCGTAATTTGAATTTGTTTTAGAATGACTCTTTTTTAATTATTTTCGGTTGTAAGATAGTTTTTTGTCCTTCAAAGTTTATTAAAAGTAACGAAAATGAACAATTTTCCTACGGCGGCGTGACATTGTACGCAGCCTACAGCATCTATTGGAGACCACAGCCTTAAAGCCTCGGTTTCCTCGAAAGCGGCACCGACAAACTGAGAACGTAACACTGCGATGAATGACGTCATAAAAAACTGTACCATGCAAAATAATAGCGGTGGTTTCCAAGGATGCGTTGGAAGCCACCGCTTGCTGAATTTGCACATTCCATTGGCGCAGTGAAGAATCTTGAATTTTTCACCTTAATCTGACGTAATTCATCGCAGTGTTACTGTCACAGTTTGTCGGTGCCGCTTTCGAGGAAACCCAGGCTTAAAGAGGAATAGTATAGCCGGTAGCTGCTGTGGTAAATAAATATATATTTTTCATTTGGCAACAGAGCTTTTCTGCTAAACTGCTTTGACAGTAGCGAAAAAACTAATATTTGAGGAAAAATGTGTTGAATTTGTTTGCTGTCAAGTTTTTACCAGTGGGTTGTAATGTCATTAAATCTATGACGTTCACGTCTAATTGTTTTAATTGACCATATGGTACTTTTTTTACTATTCTACAACTAGAACAACAAATCTATGCGAATGCTTTTATTATCATTTTAAAAGTTGTTGTTATTATAATTATTATCCATCAATTTACGTTTTTATTGAAATAAATTATGTTCAAATTGTGTCGTATTGAAAGATTAAATATGTTAATACTGTAGCAAAACTCAAAGTACTAATATAAAGGCACGTATTCATTTCAACTCATCGTCGCTCCGCGCTCCCTGCAACTGCTTCAATCAATACGGCATGCACCCCTCTACATATAAACCGCCACCGATTGGAGCGCCTAGGCAGCGCTCGCACTGTTGCACGGTCCGGCAGCGTCGACGTATCCACCATGTGGAGCAGTGGCAAACCGCGGAGCGCAAGCATAGTGGGTACGTGCCTTTAGGTTAGGTACGCTTATATTTTTGTAATCTTGGTTTCTTGCAACCTAACGAGGTAATAATACTATCTATCTAATCAGCCCTAAACATCCATCCTTGGATATAGGCCTCCTCTTCCTTCTTTCATGCCTCTCTATCTTGGGCAATTTGCATCCATTTTGTTCGTTTGTGGTTCCATGGTCTCCAATGTATTATCATCTTAGTCCATCTTTCATCCTTCTGCCGTAGGGTGTGTCCGGTGAACTTCCATTTAAGCTTTGCTACTTGGGTAGAGACGTCTTTCACTTTTGTTTTGTTACGGACCCATTCGTTTCTTTTCCTGTCTGATAATTTAATGTTCAGCATTTGTCTTTCCATGGCTCTTTCTGTCTTTGCTATTTTTTCCATATTCTCTTTTGTAAACGTCCATGTCTGAGAGCCATATATTAAAACAGGGAGTATACATTGATTGAAGACTTTTGTTTTTAGATATTGCGGGTATTTTCTGTTTTTTAGAATATAAGACAGTTTTCCGAATGATGCCCAGGCCAACCTTATTCTTCTCTTTATTTCTTCGGTCTGATTTTCTTTATTTAATCTAGTGATTTGTCCTAGATATATATACTCTTTTACTTGTTCTATTCTTGTTTGTGTCACTGTAATTACTAGTTCTTCTTGTTGATTGGTCATGGTTTTTGTTTTACTGTAATTCATCTTCAGTCCTATCTTTGTCGATTCTCTATCTAGTTCTTCCATCATTCTTTGTAATTATTCACTTCTTTCTGCTATTAATACAATATCATCAGCATATCGTAAGTGATTCAGATATTGCCCGTTTATGTTTATACCCAAACCATCCCAGTGCAGTTGTTTGAACACATCTTCTAGCGCTTGGTTGAATAGTTTGGGGGAGATGGTATCTCCTTGTCTTACTCCTCGGTTTATTTTAGTAGGCTCCGCTTGTTTCATTAACTTAATAGTTGTTGTGGCCTTATCATATATATTTGTAATTAAGTCGGTATATATGTAGTCTATTCTGCTGTTTTGTAGGGAATTCTTTACTGCCCAGTGTTCCACACTATCAAATGCTTTTTCGAAGTCAATAAATGCCATGTATAGCGGGATATGATATTCGTTAACTTTTTCGATTAATATCTTCATCGTTAAAAGGTGGTCACTTGTACTGAAGCTTTTTCTAAATCCGGCTTGTTAGGTAATAATACTGTGGGGAGTAAATTCTCACTTTGCCTCCACCGGTTGCTGCTAATTGTTTTAACGGTTTTTGTAAGTAATTCCAGATTTTTTATGGCATCTTATTCACTCTGATGCCGCGATAATGTATGTGTAAAAACATCAAATCTTTTAAAATTTTCGGATATGGATAACTCGTTTTCACAACCTCATCTTACAATCATTACAACCATATTTTGTATGATAAACAAACTAATTTCAAATCATCGTCGTTTGTCGAGTTAGGGGAATACACGATTCTTCAATCTATTAATAATCCCCTGTCTCTCTTTCTCTTATTACATCAATCAATCATTGCCTTACACCAGAAACAGCATCGTTCAGAGGTTTATTATGAGCTAGGTAGATTTAAATCTTACCCTTTTCCCTTTAGAATATATTCAGATCAGGTGCGTAGCACAGGGACAGGATATTAGCATCAATAACTTTCTTTTATTGTTTCATAAGTGTAACAATTATTGTAGGTATTTGTTACGTGCCAATTCCTACTTAGTATCCATCATCATTATCTTTGCCTTTACATCTTTAAGTGTTAGTGTTTCTTATATAACTGTTCTCTAGAAGTTTCTATTTGGAGCCATACCAATATTAATCCCCTTTACCGACATGTCCTTCCCTTCCTAAACGTCTCTCCCAGGTCGTCTTTGATTTTCCTCTCCTACACCCCTCCCCCCCTCCCAACTAATCAACTTTATTCAACTGTCAAGGTACGTTTTAAATTTCCAAATGCCTGAAATGACCGTAAAAATATACCGCATTGACTGTTGCGTTCATATTGTTAAGCCTTTATATCCTGCTATCAATCAAGACTGAAAACAGGTATATCTTTCTGTCTGTCACCACCTAGCCAACATTTCAAACTCTTAAAATCAGTCAATCGACTAAAACTTATATCTTAAAAATTCACGATTTCACATAAATTAATTTTGGATTGAACAGGCACCTAGGCTTTACCAGATCTCCTACGTTTTAGCCCATTCTTTTGGACTGCTAACAGCTCATCAACATTTCGAAGATGAAATCAGAGATATTCGAAGAGCAGATTATTTACTGAGCCGAGTTAAAATGCCATTTTTAGGAAAAATCTAAAGTGATACAGATAAGAAAGTTACTATTTTCCAGTGTCGAATCGATTCGAATAGTACCTATACATATTTTATAAACATTTACAACTACCAAAGAAGTTTGTAACAAATTATAAAACTATACTAAAATCACAATAAAGATGCACTAGAAATAAACGAACCAAAACACGTTGAATGTTACGAGGAGCATTCCCGAATCATGATTTACAACGTATAACCTTTTTAAATCATGATTTGGGATTTACAATGTACATATATACATTGGGAGGATGATTTGGGAGTGATCCTGGTAACATTCAACGTGTTTTGGTTTGTTTATTTCTAGTGCATCTTCATTGCGATTGTAGTATAAAACTAAAATTTTGTATTTAAGTCTTTCCTGGGCATAAAATATACTTTCAACGAACCGATTTTAAATATCTGTCTCACAGTGCAGATTGATTTCCGTCAGTTGGTACCTCGTAAATTAGCCATTTCCTAGATAGGACGTTTTAAATCCAGGGTCCTTCATCCTCTTTCTACGCTGACAGTCAGTTAAGAATAGATCTGCATTTACGAATACTTGCGGGAATATTAGGTTGAAACGTTGCCAAACTCACATTAGAATACAATGAGGGTTGTGTCTCCAAAACTCTTTGCCCGTCTAGACATTCATAGTAATATGAAGGCTAAAGACTTAGATATTTATAAAATTTAGTTATTAATAATAATTACATTAGTTAAAAAAGTTTCTAAAGCAGAGTAAAGTGTGAATTTAATAATACGTGGTAGGTTATAATATAATGAAAGATCACAAAATTTTCAAAATGTATATTATATTTGTTACAGGCCACAACTACGATCCAACTTGAACAGAATACACACTCCATACCTATCAAAAGGGGCGTTAGACAGGGAGATTCGATTTCGCCGAAGCTCTTCAACCAAGCTCTAGAAGACATTTTCAAGAGATTACAATGGGAAGAATATGGAATCATCATTAACGGCCAATACTTAAATCACCTAAGATACGCTGACGATATCGTCATTGTCGCTACAGACAAGGAACAAATACAAATAATGATACAACAACTAGACCACGAAGCCAGTAAAGTTGGATTAAATATGAACTACAGCAAAACAAAAGTGATAACAAATCAAGAGGATGAGTTAAGAATCGTAGTTAAACAAAACCAAATAGAGAAAGTGAATGAATACATATACTTGGGACAAATAATAAAATTGAATAGAGACAACCAAACAGCAGAAATAAAGAGACGAACGAAGTTAGCGTGGGCCTCGTTTGGTAAGCTCAGCTTCATATTGAAGAATAAAAAATACCCTCAATATCTAAAAACGAAAATCTACGACCAATGTATTCTTCCGGTCCTTACATATGGATGTCAAACATGGACGTTCACAAAAGCGAATATGGACAGAATTGCGAAAACTCAAAGAGCAATGGAAAGACAAATGATCAACGTAAGACTGTCAGATAGAAAAAGAAATTCCTGGGTAAGAAATATTACAAAAGTTAAAGATGCTACTCGTCAAACAGCTAAACTAAAATGGAAATTCGCCGGTCATACGATTAGACAAAAAGACGAAAGATGGAATAAAATTATTACAGTGTGGAGACCATGGACATATAAACGAAAGAGAGGAAGACCACAGATGAGATGGGTAGATGACCTAAAACATCAAGCAGGCTCAAAATGGATGCACATGGCTCAGGATAGAGAAAGATGGAGGAGCGAAGGGGAGACCTATGTCCAATATTGGATGTCGCAAGGCTAATAGATAGATATTACATTTGTATACAAGAAAATTGATACAAAATGGAACAAATAAATATAATAATGATGAGATGTACTCAACAAGATTAAAGATTGACACTATTGTAGGCAATTGATTAAAACCAGTTGCAACAAAAATGTTGCAACTTATAAAGATGAAGGTCAAGTTTTATGAGAATTAGGATCTATATGACGGTCACCTTGTAAGTAGATGTATAAAAAATATTTATCCTTATGGTTGCTGTGTTACATAATGTAATCAATTTAATAATAATTAAGTTCCTAATTTTGATATAAACGACAGGTTTCTAATGTAAACAGGTTTTTAATTAATATCATACATAATATATTACCTACAACTTGTGAACATGTGTCTAAAATTTATAGCCAGAGTTGGGTGTAACATATAAATTGCTATTCGTTTATGCTTTTAGCTTTTGTACATTCCATTTTTTGGTCGAGTTTTTCATTGCTGGTACATATTTGATATTTTAACCTTTAAGGTTAATCTGTAGAGTTGTAGAGTCTAGAGTCTTGCTGACAATGAGCACATTGATAGAGAAGGCCAATGAATAGCAACTACCCGTATTCCTTGCTTTTGTAGATTCCGGCGTATGCCACGGCTTTGTTCAGTACTGATGAAGAGGGTGAACTGATAGATATAAAAACCACCGTGGACTTAACTTAAGTAGAGTAAACTAGTTGAAGAAGCAGATACTCGGTCAAAACTGAAGAAAATCAAATTTAATGTAGATGTTGCATCATTTTGGATTCCCCTCTTCAATGAATATTCACTGGTCACAAAGAAACCTATGAATACAATAATACCGTTTTCAACTTCTTATATCTGTGAATCTGCTTTCTCGTCGATGAACGCCATCAAGAACAAAAATCGTTCACAGCTAAAATCTTTAGAGGACGACTTGAGAGTGTCCTTGTCTACAATACGTCCTAGAAAGGATAATGAAGGGTCACCAAGCACAAATATCGCATTAGATATGGTGTCACTATTTTTAATTAGAAGTAGATTGTTTCTGTTTAATGACAACCAGTTTCCTAGTTTTGACAACTGTCACATTTAAGAAAATATCCATAATATACGTATTAAAAAATAATGATTCATTTTTACTCAAATTTGTTGTCATTGGGCAATAGCCACTCGAGCCTTGTGGGCTTTCGTGTCTATTGCTAGACAACAAATTTTCGAAAAACTGTCGCATTATTTTCAATTTATTCTCACTCTCTTGTGATATTATACCCGATAATTTTTTTCAGGTTATTGCCAAAATTTATAATTGTTAATATTTTTAACTATTATTCTTCATACAGCACAAGGAACTTGTTTAACTTGGGAAGTCACGACTGATAGTAATAAACAGCTATTGTTGTAACTACCTGGATTTTCTACACAAAAGCAATCATTAAATTTTCAGACATAGTAGTGTAGTTTACGTATTTCATGTTATCAAAAATTACATACATATATTTATGTAACTACCAGCATTCGAAGCACAGTCAATTTTATTCCTAGAAATTCCATTTTTCATTAGAGGTGTATTCGAACTGAATATATCGTTATAAATATACCAGTGATACGGTCTCTACATGGGCTTATAGCATCTGCCTATAGCGTGCTCCGAAAAAACCAAAGTTTAAAAATGCTGATCTCCCTGCCTGTTTTCTGGTGATGGGTAGCCTATAAACCCACAATTTCAAATTTCAGCCCAAAATGTTAACTCAAACCCTTGTCCCATGTCCCAAAAAAATTTTGGGTATTTCAAATATTTTTAATTATTTTTAACCTATAACTTTTTGTAAGAAAACAAAAGTTTAAAATTTCATTTCACACATAAATATGTTCAGAAAAAAATCATATAATAAGTTTAATATGAGGATTACAATATAATAAAATTACCCATTTTTCACGTTTATTGGTTTTTCTGAAGATATCCTGAGTACCTAACTATTAAAATTATTCTCGTTAAAAAAACAACACATATTTCTAACTAATACATACATCGGAATATAAAGGAATATACAAAGCTGCTACAAATAATTAATTTAAATGGAGAATAGTATCTACAGCAGTAAAAGTTTGTTTCAAGGTTAATAAAAGTTACCTTTCTGAAATCGGTAAAACACTTTCCGTGATTTTCAACTACCTGTAACACACTTTGCTTGCTTTTTCATTTCAGACATTTCATTGCCCCTCAAAAAAGATGAAAAAAGAAAGCAAAGTGTTACAAGTAGTTGAAAACCACAAAAACTGTTTTACCGATTTCAGAAAGGCAACTTTGATTAATATTTATACAAACTTTTACTAATGTAGTTACATACTATTTTTCATTTAAATCAATTTGCAACAACTTTGTGCATTTCTTGATACTCGTATTCAGATGTAGGTATAATTAGTTAGAAAAATGTATTGTTTTTTTAAGAGAATAATTTTCAGTTAGGTACTCAAGAAATTTTGAGAAAGACCAATAAACGTGAAAAATGGGTAATATGGATTTTATTTTAATCCCCATTATAAACTTGTTATCATGGCTTATGATTTTTTTTCTAAATAAATACGTCAAAATAAAATTTAAAACTAAGTTTACTTGTTTGTTTTTTTACAAATAGTTATAGATTAAAATTAATTAAAAAACTTTGAAAAACCGAAAAAAAAGTTTTTTTGGGACAAGGGTTAGGTTAACATTTTGGGATCAAATTTGAAATTAAGGGTTTATAGGCTACCTATCAGTCCTATCACCAGAAACAGACGTGGAGATCAAAAAAGAGAAGAGAAAAGTGATTAAAAATATTTGAAAAACCAAAAAAAAAGTTTTTTGGGGGCTTGAGACAAGTCTTAAGGTTAACGTTTTGGGCTGAAAAAATTCAGGCTTTATAGGCTACCCGTACCCATCACCAGAAAACTTCCGGGAAGATCAACATTTTTAAACTTTGGATTTTTCGGAACACCCTACTGCCTACAACCTCTTGATTCCGTTCCAATAACATGGTTAAATAGATTGTATGAATGAAATCCACATTTTTGATCAATATAGTCGAAGTTCTTATATTTAGGGACTTCCATTACATCTACTAGAATTTTATAAATGCTAGAATGACGTGGTCAGAGCGCCCAGAAGTTGCATGCGGTAAATTGTTTTGGCATAAAATAGAATAGAAATATGCTTTATTGCCGTTTAAAATTATACAATTTTATAGAAAAAGTTTACAAACAGTCAGAAAAACAAAATAATAACAAATACAATTTACTAAAATTACATAAATCGTCAATATAAATTAAAAAAATAATGAAGTAAAACAAAAACAAATTATTGCAAATCTAGAGGGCCTACCTTTGGACCTAAAGATCGTGAGAAAATCTCACCTGGGTGGAGAATTTTTCATGTATTAAAAATTAATAAATGAAAATAGTTTCTATCCTTTTGGGATCGGCAATTAGCGTCTCTTTGCAAAGACAATGACGTCGACTTTGCTAAGTAACAAAACATTTACTCAACACACACACTACACATTAAACTAGGTACCTGATTGGAAAAGTCCACTGTACCATACCAATGGCCATAAGTTGTCGAGGCATTAATCTAAATAATAAAACATTGCAAAAAATCAACATTAGGAATTAATAAGTTTAATAAGTTAAGCTGCTGCATATGACAGCCAAATATAGATAAAAATGCTACTTGTTCATAAGAGTACTGTAATTTATTAGCTATTGATTAAGACACTCTTCTACTGAATAATAATAATGGTCTTTCAGATAGATAGGCTTTTGTCATTTTACGGAACTTAGAGAAAATATTAGGAAGTTGTAGAGCGAGATGCTTGTATAGTTTTTTTTTAGAATATAATACAGATTTCTTTACTAAGTCAATGCTATGGAATAGGTATTAAAAAAAATAGACGTCAAAGATAGAAGTGTTGGTGGAATAGTCATGATTAAGTCTTGCTGGAAAGACAGGCAGATGTTTACGAATTAAGCAAACAGTTTATAAAATATACCTATAAAGAAGAAAGTGTTAAAATCCCATGATCTTTGAAGTAGCTTCTGCAATTCTTCTGAGGTCAAACATATCTTATTGCTCGTTTTTGTAATTTAAAAATAACATCGGATTGCGCAGCTGTACCAGAACCCCAAAAAGGAAGACCATATCGAAAATGTGACTCGAACAAAGAAAAATATGTTATTTTGGAATTGATTTCCTTCGAAACAGATCTTATTGCATATCAGGCTGAGGATAGTTTCTTACTTAACACATCGATATGAAGGGACCATTTAACATTGCTATCTAAATAAATACCAAGAAATTTTACACAATCAACGGTACTGATCTTTAGTATCTAGATCAGAAGAAATAGTAGTATGAAGAGTTTTAATATTCGAGTTGCACCAAGTAATACTGGTATCATCAGCAAACAGAAAATTTTTTCCATCGATTGTTAAACTAGTGATGCCATTAATAGATAATAAGATAAGCAAAAGTAGAGGACCCAATACTGAACCTTAAGGTACCCCACATACAATGTTTTTGAGACTAGAGTCTGTATCATTTGCTCTAACCAGTTGTTTCCTATTATCCAAGTAAGATTAAAACCAATTCAAAGAAAGACATACCTCTAATTCCGTAGAAATTAATTGTTTTATCAAAATGTCGTGATTTACACTATCAAAGGCGTAGCATAGACATGATTTACACCTAGCTGCTAGCTTCTAGTCAAGAAGATCTGCAAATACTACTTGATAGTGTCGTTGAGAGTTTTAGGGAGGCAGGTCTCGATCTGAACATACGGAAAACCAAAATACTCGTAATAAGTAAACAACAGAATATAAAACCGTCTATATAATATTATGTAAATACATCGTACCAAACTTGAGCAAGTTGATAAAATCGTTTACCTTGGATAGCAATTAAATTTTAACTCAGATAGAGCAGGCCAGAGTCGGTTTTAAAAGGATGTCCAAGGTGGTATGTAACAAAGACCTAAAATTGACATTGAGGATCCGCCTACTTTGCTGCTACGAGTTCTCGGTCTTACTTTACCGTGTCGGGTTCTGGACTGTGAATAAAATCGATTTAAATCTTGAGGCTTTCGAAATGTGGTGCTATGGAAAAATTTTAAAAGTTTCTTGGGTGGAGAAGATTCGAAACTCCACAATACTAGAACGTCTCCGCAAGACCACTGAGGTTTTAAAAAGCATCAAGCAGAGAAAGCTGGAGTATTTCGGACATGTAATTAGAGGTCCCAAATATAGGTTGCTACAAAATATTAAGCAAGGAAAAATAGCAGGCAAACGCAGTCCAGGACGAGGAAGAACCTCATGGTTGAAGAACATGCGAGATTGGTATTGTGTTGATACAAGCATGCTATTTAGAGTGACAGTGAATAAAATTAAGATAGCTGTGATGGTAACCAACGTTCTGAAAGGACATGGTACATTAAGAAGAAGAAAGGTATAGTCAAAAAATAGTGACAGTGTGAAGAATATTGTTCAGTGTTTGATAAACCTCATGTAGTACAGAAAACATGGCATCAGTGGTACATTCATTATTTAAAAAGCCGAACTGATTTTGTGATAAAATTTTGTTTTCAACGAGAAAGGACATAAGTCGGCTTTTATGAGTCTCGTAATAATTTTGGAGAGTACCGGTGGTAATGCCATAGGTCTATAATTGGAATTTATATGAATTCAAAAGAAATAAAACTTTCAACAGTGTGTCTCTTCTTCATCACGAGATTTTGCACACATGTTCTTAGAGAGAGGTAAATTTCATAGACATAACTTCTCAGAATGAAAAAAATCAATTTTTGTTCGGAATGTGTTTTTAGCATCACAGCCAAAGTACTAGTTCACCAGTACTAGAAAATCAGTAAAATGAATGGATAACGATAACGAACTAAAGGAGTCGAGTGCGAGAGCAGTGATTCAATTTAAATTAATCCGAATCATGAAAAATAACGATTTTGTCCAATTCTATTTTCCATTATAAACAAGATGCACAATTAGCATTAAATTAGATTTCAAGAAACGAACCAATATCTAACATTCTTCTGCACTTTGTTCCTGATACGCATATCTGGATTCTTGCAACGTTATTATGTAGGCCAGAGTATTGTTTTGCATACCCAAAGCTTTGTTTAACTTAGAAAATACTTTTAACGTCAGCGGATCTGTTAAGGAGCTCCTTTTGTTTCAAGGCGATCTACATCCTTTGTGCTTCCATAAAGGATTATTATTAATTGCGTTTTTGTCTAAATGGACCATAAAACGAAAGTTGAGAATGTTTATATGTAATTATGTATAAGTTTATTATTATGTAGTTTATTCTCGTTGTTGTTTATGTAATTGGTGTTCGGCACACCCGTGAGTACGCTTTGTGTTGACATGACGTTTATTAGATATGTGTCACTATAAGCAAACTTAATTTGAGTTAGTATTACAGAATTAACACTTTCTTTATCCTCTTTGTAGAATTTGATTCTAGATACCTTCGCGGTAAATGATTTTCTTCAATAGGAACGAAACTCCGTTAAACCTCTCACGGTACTAAAAAGGATAGATGGGATAAATCTAGTTAGTAAATCATTGTGTCTCAGTAGCAGTTCTGGTGATATTTTGTGAAGATTAACTATAATTTTTTGTTACTTATGTACATACTACATGACGAATAAAATCTTTCCACGCACTAAAAGGCACTTGCATGGTGTTGGAAATCCCATAAAATTGATTTGGTTGTTTAAATAGTTCGAAATCATATCCCTTTTTACCCTTGTCGACGCCTATGTTGTTCCTTGCTAGCATGTTATCTAAATTCACAGGTGTCGCGAAGAAGAGGATCGGACGCTTACCACTTGAAATCCAAAAATTCTTCCCCTACGATATAAGGAAGAGATGCATTCGAGACTTCGAGAAGTGTACACACGCGAAATATTGTTGGTTTCGCCGTTAATGCTTTGATTGCAAGTTTCTTACCTTTTATTTGTTATTACCTATATATATCTCCTGTTGGAATTCCGATAAATTGATTTGATTGTTTTAAATAGTTCGAAATCATATCCCTTTTTTTCCTTGTCGACGCCTGTGTTGTTCCTTGTTCGCATATTAGCGAAATCCACATGTGGCGAGAAAGGGACTTCCAACCACTTGAGGTGCAAGATTCTACCCCGAGGACATAAGGAAGTAGATTCATTCAGACGATTCGAGTGAAAAGACGTAAAATAGTGACTTCGTTGGCGCGTCCGATTGTAAGTACATTTTGTTGTTACCTATATGTTTCCTTTTTTTCGTTTTTGAGCTATTTAACCACCAACCAATTTGAATATGTGTGTATTATTATTATGTTTATTGCACCTATGAGAATTTCCACTCATCTCTCCAATATAAGCTACGAAGGCATAGTAAATTGTAGGTATTGTAACTATTGTTGATTGCTCGTTTTGATTTTATTATTGTTTTCGTTCAATACCTGCTAATAAACATAACATCTCCTTTGTTTCGTTTTTTTGAAATATTTACCAACCAATTTAATTTGAATTTGTGTATAATAT
Organism: Diabrotica virgifera virgifera; assembly: GCF_917563875.1. NCBI lineage: Eukaryota > Metazoa > Arthropoda > Insecta > Coleoptera > Chrysomelidae > Diabrotica > Diabrotica virgifera. Next base: position 114,530,338 of record NC_065451.1, on the reverse strand, counting down.
TATTGTATTGCGCTCAGGGCAGCTTTATCCATTAGGCAATATAGGCAGTTGCCTAGGGCGGCACATTATGAGAGGGCGGCAAGAATACTGTACAAAAAATATTTGTATATAAAAATTATGGATCTTAAAGAGTATGAAGCTCTATCAAATTACTTTACCTCAAGGAAGCCAAAAAATTGTGCCCAAATAAAACATATGAAGAAATAAGAAAGAGAAAAAGAAAAATTCAATTTGAGGAGGAGGCCGATGATGAACTAAACTTTTCAGCTAGTGATGAGATGAAAATCCACACATTCTATATTATAATCGACACTCTGATAAGACACCTGAATAGACGTCTGGAATCTTATCGACTTATTTATCAACGTTTTCGTGTTATTAACAGATTTGCCAAAATTAATCAATGAAGAAATTATTAAAGAAGCTGAAAATCTGATACAATATAAAGACGACCAAGATACATTATTCATACATGAATTCATTCACTTGAAGGGCCATTTGGATATCACAATAAAATCACCAATTGATATAAGAAGAGCTAGAGTCACTGAATGTGGATATGAGCTACTACCTGCGATTTCGTTGAACCTCTATCGATTTGCATGAAAATTGGTGAGTGGTTAGAGGATATCTCAAGGAACAAAGGTGAGATGGTGTCAACTTGCGCTTTTACCCTGGAGGTGGATGCCACCCCTTAACGGGGGTGAAAATTATTTTATTAAAAATATCCCCAAAATTAGACAGACGGACAAATTCTAAGCAAAATTTGTTACATAAAGTTATTAAAATAAACCAAAACTTTTTGAGTTATTAAAGATCAAAGATTTTAATTTTTCGTGAGAAATATGCATGTTTTTAACCGATTTTTCATAAATAATTCAAAAACTATAAGATTTTACCAAATAATTATTATTACCAAAATTGAAGCTAATAAAAAATGAAATAAACTCCTTACTGGAAAAACATTTTAATGTTAACTAAAAGTGAGTTATAATAGGTAATTGAATGTATATTTTTTTCGGTGAGTACCCAAATCTAAGTACATATTCAAGCTTAAATAACGGGAAAATGATGCATTTTATAACATAACCTTATTAAACATTTGTCAAAGTAGGTACTTAAAAATATCTATAAAATGAGCCTCCGAACAAGTTGATAGCATTAAAATTAATGCACCAAATATTTTTCAAAATCTATCTTTTAAAATTTTTTCCAAAAAAGTATTGTTTTTTTAATAACTCCATAAATTTTTACGATATCAGGTTTGACTAAAAACCATTTAAAAGTTAATTTTAATGGCTATTAAATCACGTTGAATTTAATCTTTCAAACGCCTTACTTTTTTAAAAATAAAAGGTTGGATGGCCCCGGTTACATGGTTCTCTCAAAATATTGCCGGCAATTTTGCCGGCAATATTTTCGACTGGTATGAAAGTTTGTTGCCTGGCAATTTTCGCGAATTAAATTTTGACTTACATCACGAGACGTCAGTCGAGTGATTTTGTCAAAATTTCATAAGCGAAAATTACCAAAAGGCAACGAACTTGAATGAAACCAGGAGAAAATTTTGCCGGTAAATAATTTTCTCTCGAATGATATTCGACAAGACTATTTCACGAGACAATTAATGCACAATATCAACGAAATATAATCTTTACTTATTTGTTATTACCAGAAACTTTCGTGACAGATCTGTCATAATTTTGTCGCTGAGAAATGACGTCGCTAAGGAGTTTTGTCAGTAGGAAACGATGCGTTGCTATGAAGTTTTATCAGTTAAAAACAGTCTAGTGAAATAGTCAAAACAAAAAAAAAAATTACGATAATTTTAAAAATTTTTGATTTTTTAAATTATTTTTTTTTCAAAAATATGAATTCCAAACCGGTCAAAATTGTTGAAATCATTATATTTTACAGGTATATTTTATAAAACGCATCATTTTCTCGTTATTTAAGCTTGAATATTTAGATTTGCGTAGGTACTCGTCGAAAAAAATATACATTCAATTACCCATAACTCATTTTGAGTTAACATTAGTTTAGTTCTTTAAGTGTGTTCTTTAAGTGTATTCAGATTTTATTATCTTTAATTTTGATAATAATAACTTTTTTGTAAAAACTTATAGCTTTTGAGTTATACGTGAAAAACAGCTTTAGAACATACATTTTTTACGAAAAAATAAAATCTGATCTTTAATAACTCAAAAAGTATTGATTTATATTAATAACTTTATATAACAAATTTTGATTAGAATTCGTCTCTCCATCGATTTATGGTATTATTTAAAAAATAATAATTTTCACCGCTGAGAAGTGGTGGCGTCCACCACCACGGCAAAATCGCAAGTTGGCATAATGTCACCTTTGTTCCTTGAGCTATCCTCTAACCACTCACCAATTTTCATGAAAATCGATGAAAGTTCAACGAAATCGGAGGTGAAAACCTTCAGTGACTGCACTAAGATGATTGAAAGATATTTTCCCTAATTTTGACATTGCTTTGCACATTTATTTAGGCATCCCAGTTGCCAACGTGTCCTCTGAAAGGTCATTTTCGAAAATGTCAAGAATTAAAAATAATTTCTCATTAAGTATGAAGCAAGAACGTGTTAACAATTTGTCTATTTTGTTAAGAAAAGTTTTTTTTTGAAAAGTCTTTTTTTGAAAAGAATTCTTTGATGTGATCGAACTGGAGTGACGATTTTTTCTGTTATAGGTATATTAACATCGTAGTTTAAATCTATTTTTAGTGTATTCTTATTTAAAAAAAATTTCTGCAATTTTTTTTCGCAAAAATGGTAGGTAGATATTTGAAGGGCGGCTACTAGAGAAGTGCCTAGGGCGTCAATTGACCTAAACGCGGCCCTGATGCGCTTATGGAGAAATTCCACTTTCTCTCAATATTAGCTATCAGAAGGGATAAAAACATAAGCAGGTGTTGTAATTAGTGTTTATTGCTTGTTTTTGATTTTATTCATTGTCTCGTACAGTATCTGCTATTAGTAAACAGACACATGGTGAGATTTGAAGATTATTCTTCTATACAAGATACAAAGAGATAGAAATACAGAAGGAGTGAGGCAGAACATCGAGAGACAAGAGTAAGAAAAAAGAGCGGAGACAAGAATGGAATGAAAAGAGGTGTAAGTGATGATATAGATAGAAAGGGAAACGAAGAAAAAGTGACAGTGGGAAAAAGAAATAAAAGAATAAAATTGTTACAGCACTTAAAGTGGTATTAGAAATAGATTTGTTATGACCAGGGCATTTGGCGCTGAAACCACCGGAATAAATCGATTTTTAAACACAGTACCTAGAGACTTGCAACTTTTTCATTCTGTTCAGGATGACGTCAGGAAAAAAATCTACAATAGAAAATAGGATAGAAATGCATAATTGCATTTTGAAGTGCATAAACATGTGAAAATCAGTATATGAAGGGCCAGATTTTGTTATTCAGGAGTTTTTGTGGTCATTGAACACGAATACGCAATCAGTGCCTAAAAATAGCCTAAAATTATCTAGTTAGAAACGATTGTAAATGCACATTATTTTGTATATTTTTACAAATTTCTTCTAAACTCCTGAATTTGCTAACTATATACATAATACAGTATGGTGCAAATGAACGGAATAAATTTGTTATTTCATAAGAGCATATTTCATATTACTTTATAGCATAAGAGCTGTGAGACATTTTTGAGTAGGTATTTTAGGCAACCTGAAAATTTTTCAGGTGACTCTTCCATGATAGCCTAATACAAAAATGCCGGTCTGGCTGGAGGGTAGCGGTTATTTTCCCCAAAAATCCCCCCCAAAGTTAAAAGAAGGGTAAACATTGTTATTACCAAAAATATCATTGACGTGACTTTAAAGTAAATTTAAATATTCAAATATAAAGAAAATAAACAGGCCAGGCGATTTGAGAGCGATTTTAACTCTGCAAGATACTTGCATGGGCGCCCCAGGAATATTTTCAGGGGGTGCATCTGTATTTTACAAGATTTCATCTGAATTTATACATACTATTAACGAGTATAAAATATACAACTATACATGCATAGCTATGTACATTCCTTCTGGACAGGGAGGTGCAATTGTTATTTTGACAGGGTATTATTAAAACATCTGTATCAGAAGTTTTAATAAGAACATTGGTCTTTGCTAATGTATTAAGCTTACATACGTGATGCACTATCTTCGTGTCGGTTTCTTCGTGATTTTCGCAGGTCATGTGATCGTCGATCGACATTTATATACCATCATTATTTACAACATACGAATAACATAAATCATAATTTAAATTTATTAATAAATTACCAATAAAAGGCACCATCTCATCTGCAGACCAATGTTCAATTAAAAATTTTACAAAACTCTGCTTAAATTTAATATTTTTTAATTCATTGGCAAAGTCTGTTAGTATCCATCCATTTCCGTTAGGTGTTTAAGAATTACCTATAGTATAGACCTTTTCATTCACATGCACGCGTAATTTGTTTAATTGTTGGAAAATTTCACCAAAAAAACCTGTAATTTTTAGAATATTTATTTTTAATATTAAAAAATACCCTGTCAAAATAACAATTACACCTCCCTGTCCGGAAGGAATGTACATAGCTATGCATGTATAGTTGTATATTTTATACTCGTTCATAGTATGTACAGATTCAGATGAAATCTTCTGAAGTTCAGATGCACCCCCTGAAAATAATCCTGGGACGCCCATGCAAGTATCTTGCAGAGTTAAAACCGCCCTCAAATCGCCTGGCCTGTTTATTTTCTTTATATTTGAATATTTAAATTTACTTTAAAGTCACGTCAAGGATATTTTTTGTAATAACAATGTTTACCCTTATTTTAACTTTGGGGGGATTTTTGGGGAAAATAACCGCTACCCTCCAGCCAGACCGGCATTTTTGTATTAGGCTATCATGGAAGAGTCACCTGAAAAATTTTCAGGTTGCCTAAAATACCTACTCAAAAATGTCTCACAGCTCTCGGACCATTAAGGAAAAATCCCGAAACAGGTTGATTTTTATTTTTAAATTATGATATTTTGGAATGTATATCATACTAGTGAGCTCATCCATCTAGGCGTGATGACGTAATCGATAATTTGTTTAAATAAGAATAGGAGTCGTGTGATAGCTCATTTAATAGGTTATTCAATTCTATTTTGAGTGATATAAATATCAATAAAATTATTTATACAGGGTCTCCAAAAAATTTGTTTTAATTAAATTAATTGAAACAAAAAGAATAATGTAATGTTTTTAATTTAAAATATATTTTACTGCTGTCACAAAACAGAAAAACTGTTTATTTAAAAAAATCTTTTCGCTTAAATTAAATGTTCAAATTACAAAGAGGCAGCTGGGTGGCAGCTTGAACATTTAATTTCAGCGAAAAGCAATGTTTATTTCTGAAATAAATATTTTTTCTATTTGCTGACAGAAGTAAAATTTATTTTGAACTAAATAAATTACATAATTTCTTCTTTTTACTTTAATTTAAATCAATTTTTTGGACACCCTGTATAAATAATTATGTTAATGTTTATATTAAAGAATAGAAAATTTAATAACCTTTCAAATGAGCTAGCACGCGACCCTTATTCTCATTAAAAAAATATTCGATTACGTCGTCACGCCCAGATGGATGACGTTACTAATATGATATATACCTATGATACATACCATATACTAATATGATAAATACCAAAAAATCATAATTTGAAAATAAAAATCGACCTCTTTCAGAATTTTTCCTTAAAGTTGCCGGCTTACAAAGTAACGAATTTATTCCTTTCATTTGCATCATACTGTATAATAAATCCTCATCAAACTATTGCCTAAAACTTCACGTTTTTTTTTTATTCTGAGTGATTTTAATACTCGTCTGGGTTACGTCGGTATATCCACTAGCATTATAAACACATTAGATTATATTCTTTCCTCTGTTGCGTCATCGCGATATTAATCATTCCGAAGAACTGATCATCCATATTCAAAAGATATTGACCTACTAAAAGATAAAAGGTAGGTTCACAAATGATATATTTCTGGAATAGTAACTAGCGGCTTTTGGATGGATTGTAGAAACCAAGACCAGTTTATTTTATGGAACTACATTTCAAGGTTAATAACATTTGCTGTTTTTGTTTCTTGGTAAGGAAGTTTAAGGCTAGATGTTTGTTGGTGACCATCTTACAAAAATATAGTAGTTGGCTAAATATAGTTTAGGTAAATTTTTCAAATAGTTTGAATAACTATAGTACCTACGAACAAACTGAAAATTACTGCAACTGTATTACTATTTGCTATAAAAATTATGTGAATTGTTTCGCATCTTTCGCATTGCTACATTTATGCCTGGTTGCACCAACAGATCTTAAGCTCAAGCTTAGCTAAGCTCTACTTATAGATAGGGCCTCCTTGAGTATTATTACGTTGCACCATAATTTTAGATTCTTACCTTATTATCAATTATATCTATTATTATATTATGGTATTCTTATTGTAATATATTATAATTATATTATATTAATTCTTATTATATTCTCGACTTAAGCTTAAGATCTGTTGGTGCAACCGGGCATAAAAGGACTATAATATAGATACTTGGAGCACGTATTTACCAGGGGAAATATTTATCTCCCGCTAGTCGTTTAGGTCAGGTCATACTAGGCTTGTTCAATTGAAACGCATATTTGGCTCAGAAAAAAGTTATCGGCAAACACATCTACAAATTGTAGATGTGTTTAATTGTTTCACTAACCGATGTATATTATGTATAAAAAGTTATTGTGGCTGCAGGTTGACGAATTATTTTACGGCATTTTGTATTTTTTCGTCCATCTAAAACCGATTACTTTTAATGCCATTTTCAGTGGCCTAAATATGTAAAAATCGTAAAGCAATAAATTGGAATGATAGGGTGGATTCTCTAATATCCTCTATTTCTTTCGTTGTAGACTTTCTTTCACTCATTTGGCGACATAAGATCGAGCATTGTCGTGCAGAAGAATGACACCATATGAGAGCTTTTCTGGACGTTTTCGTCCTATTGCTTGATGAACCTTGTTTAAAGCTTCATTATACAGGTTTTCGTTGATATGCATTCTAGGTTCTGTAAACTCTATGAGCAAGACTCCTTCATGGTTGAGAAAAAATTTATCATGACCTTGCCCGTAGCCGTAGAAGGTTGAAATTTGTATGACCGCATAATGATTATATTTGGACGGAGCTTTCAGTTATACTGTACCTATGCCCTGTTGTTACATATTAAAGGTTAAAATTGACCAAGTAGACATCTGGACACAAAGGCGTGATAGTATAGAACTTTAAAATACATACAAGCTAGGCAAGAGCTTCGGTATTATACCTTATGCCTGATAAACTTTCCACTAATTTTTAATGTTACTGCACATATCAGACCAATAATTAACGTCTTTCCTAATAATTTGATAAAGACGCTTATTGTTCGGTAATAGCGTATCCGCATTTGTTGGAGACTCTTAAATATTGCATTAACCATTTGAAAGACTAATCCAGCGAAATTTCATATTTTCACTTTTCACAATAATCTGGAGCTTTCAAAGTAATTTGTAAAAACGTTGTATCTATGTAGTTCAAAATAAGAAATATAAGTTAAAAAGCAAACTTAAAGCGCAAAAGTACGGTACTGAATGGTTTCAGAACGTCGTTTTAACTTATGTGAATGCGGTGTTAATGTTAGGTGCTTCAGGATGGTTCTCAGTTTTGCAGAAAATTTTTTTATCGTGTAGTACTATTTTCAGTCATACGGAAAATGTCACGAAAACGGTCCAAGCCTAAAATGAATAATGGTTTCAGCAGGACGGGGCAACTTGTCACACGGCCAGGAAGTCTCTACGAATACTGCTCGATCATTTTGGGAGGTCGCCACTCACCATACCTAACGCCGCCTGATGCGTACATATGGGGAATGCTGAAAGGGGCAGACCGATCCACTGTCTGACAGTCCGGAATTGCGGACTAGAATTAACGATTTTTTCGTGCCAGAGGGCATCTTTAACATCTCTTTTATCGGGAACGTTGTTGTGAATAATGTTTGCAAGGCTATATCACGTATAATAAATATTATAAATAATCATAAACATTTCAATATTATTTCAGTACTGTTTATTTTGTCGCATACTGTTTATAGAAAATATATATTATTTAACTGTGCTGATGATCTTTGTGTTAGTCTAGACATAAAAATAAAAAAACATATTATGTACTCGATAAAACGTCACCTACCCTCTTAAGTTGAGAAAATCGGATGATTCATGAGTTTGCTTTTATCTCACATTATAATTGTAAAAAGATTATAAGGTATAAATATCAGGTAATTTTGTAGGATTTCGTTGTGACACATCATATTAGAGGTATTATTGCCACTCTAGAATATTTATGTTTAGACCATAAAAGACGGGGGCACAATATACAGGGTGTCCAGAAACTTTCCCGACAAACTAAGACCGGAGATTCCTCAGATAATTTTAAGATATTTTAACCCAATTCATCTAGTCCGAAAATGCTTTCTAAGGGAGCTAAAGCTCTTTAAAGATGACGGTTTGTAAATAGTTTTTTTTTGAGATAGCTCCAGAACGCTTCTATTTAGAAACGCTAAAACGCGCACGCCTATTTATCTTCCAAAGCTGAATCGATTTCATCAATTGTGAATGTATAATACCGGTCATAGGCGTCCGTTTTGGGTGGAGCAACGGTTATTTTATCACATAACTTTTTTGTCTTTAACTCTTAAGCATTTCTGACACTGAATTATTAAATTATGAGATGTTATAGTATGTACTAAAAGATACTCTTGCTTTCAGTCAGTAGGATGCACCGTTTTCTAGAAAAATCGATTTGAAAAAAACTATTTAGAAAAATGAAAACTGGTACGTTTATTTATCTTCCAGAAATAAATCGATTTCTTCAATTGCAAAATTCTATTACCGGCCATATGCGTCCGTTTTGGGTAGGTCAACGGTTAGTTTATCGCATAACTTTTTTGTCTTTAATTTTTAAGCATTTTTGACACTTTATGATTAAGTTATGAGGTATTCTAGTACTAAAAGTTACTCTTGCGTCGGTAAAATACACCGTTTTTATTTGAATTTTTTTTCAATTTTTTTTTTAATTAAAGAAACGAAACATTTTCAGATCGATTTTTCTAGAAAACGGTGCATCCTACTGACCTCAAGTAAGAGTTTCTTTTAGAACTAGAATAACTCACAATTTAATAATCCAGTGTCAAAACTGCTTAAGTTAAAGACAAAAAAGTTATGCGATAAAATAACCGTTGCTCTACCCAAAACGGGCGCCAATGACATCGTAATTGATGGAATCGATTTATCTCTAGAAGAAAAATAAGCGTACCAATTTTCGTTTTTCTAAATAGAAGCATTCTGGAGATGTTCAAAGAGCTCTAGCTCCTTTAGGAAGCATTTTCGGACTAGGTGAATTGGGTTAAATTGTCTTAAAAGTATCTGAGGAATCTCCTGTTTTCGTTTACCGGTAGAGTTTCTGGACACCCTGTATACGGTTAACGCTTATCTATTTTTTTTTTATATTTTTCACTGTTGTTATTTTTAACAAAAGTGAAATCCATTTCTTCCATTGTGAACGAAATCAGTCGAAAAACTTCCTTTTTATTTCCTCCTTCTACCGTTTATATCTCCTAATTATTTATCTAATAATTTAAGTACTTACCAAAAAATATATTTTTATACATTCTCACTGAAATTCGTCTCAACTATCCAATTATCCTATTTTAATTCTCTTATGGACTTTTGGTGGAATTGCAGTATGTTATCATCAAAAATTAAATTTCCCCACGAAAAGATACAAGTTTTCATCTGTCTATTTCTATTTGAATAATCCAAATGCATTAACGTAAAGGGACTTCAAGAACGCATCCAAGAGAATAAATATAATTTGTTTATGAAACGAGATAGGTGGATAGATGGGATGAGCCTTGTGCTATTGAATTTCTGTTTATGTTGCGTCACATTTATAACTTACGACAACGCAGATCTTGAACTCTCCAAATGTGCACTTCTATTCATAGCTCCCTTCTAAAAATATGACGTTTGAGGTCATTAGACGAAAATGTAGAGGAATTTACTATGCGTTTACGATTTGAAACATATGTTTTCAAATTATCCTGACCCTCTCAGCTTATAGCACAATGTCCTTTCTACAACATTTTAAATATGTCATAATATACTTTTGCAAAAGATTTTACAAAAAGTAGTAGGTACATAATATTTTTTTATTTAGAAAAATCATTTATCTAAGAATAGAAAGGTACATTCGAAAAAGGTTTTGAACTTAGCTTTTAAAAAAGCGCTGAAACACTTTCTCTCTTCAATCCTGACCCCCGGAGGTACTGTATTGCTCGACGTGATGTCGTGTATTGTCCGTCTACAAAGTTCTTTGTTTCTGGTCATTTCTTCTAACTCATGCATATAATAGGTCTTTTGCCTATTCCTGTAATTTGATCGATCCATCTTGTTGAGGATCTTCCTCGTGATCTTCGGCCTTCATCCTTTCCTTATATAATAGGTTTGTTCGTAGTACGATCCAATCGATCAGCAACCGTTGCCAACCATCAGACGCATGCGCAGTTAACAGTTAGCGCTGCGCAGTTAACAGTTCGAGTTCGTATACTACGAACGCGCTTGCGTCTGACGGTTGGCAACGGTTACTGATCGTTCTACGAACAAACCTAATGAATCGTTCCATGTTTTCTGTGAGTGCTCTCATAACATGTCCAAAGTTTTTTAATTATTGAAGATGGACTTTACCGGAGAGTCGTTGGCTAGCTTTTAGCTCTCTTAAAATTGAAGTATTTGTCTTATGGTCTACATCTACGTTTATTTCTTCCTGTAGTGACCTTGTGTTTGTGCGCAATGCTCCCAGATATAAGTATGAGGTTGTGAGTAAACCGGTCAATTGTGGTTATGTGTGGATGATTGTTATGTAGTCTATCCACTATCATGATCTTTGTGTTTGATATGTTTAATTGCAGACCAAATATTTGACTTTCGTTTTCGACCAGTCGTATCAGATTAATCAGATCTGCTTTTTGCAAGAAGGGCTGTGTCATATGCGAAACAAAGGTTGTTTATTTTATGACCATTTATTGAGAAACTCTTTAATGTATTAGTAAACCAAGAATTTTAAACGAATTGTGCTGTTGCACCATTTATTTGGTTCAAAATCATAGCGTTGGCAATATCTTTGCCGAAGCCTAGATCCACGCACAATTTTATACAGCACAAAAGACATGGAAACCGACTCGATTCGAGACGGCTTCGTTCAAAGCCATCAGAGTAGATGGCGCTTTGGTGCCTTTTCACTGAAACTGTGAAGTTCCAAGACACATCGTTTACCCTTCTGCTTGTGAATTAGTGAAATTCTATTCTAACCGGATGGCTGATGAGGTAGGGATACTGAAAAATGTATCATCCTATTGAATACCAATTCATATGCAGAGGATGTGACGATTTATTGTGTTCTTCGCCATTTATTTGGTTCAAAATCGTATCGTTGGCAAAGCTTTTGCCGAAACCTAAATTCACGCAGCATTTTATACAGCAAAAAAGATATAGAAACCAACTCGATTCGAGGCGGCTTCGTTCAAAGCCATTAGAGTAGAGGACGCTTTTGTGTTTTTTCACTGAAACTGTGAAGTTCCAAGACACATCGTTTACCCTTCTGCTTGTGAATTTGTGAATTTCTATTCTATCCGGATGGCTGATGAGGTAGGGATACTGAAAAATGTATCATCCTATTGAATACTAATTCATACGCAGAGGGGGTAACGATTTATTGTGTTCTTGCACCATTTATTTGGTTCAAAATCGTAGCGTTGGCAAAATTTTGCCGAAGCCTAGATCCACGCAAAATTTTATACAGCACAAAAGATATAGAAACCAACTCGATTCGAGACGGCTTCGTTCAAAGCCATCAGAGTAGATGGCGCTTGGGTGCCTTTTTACTGATACTGTGAAGTTCCAAGACACATCGTTTACCCTTATGCTTGTGAATTAGTGAATTTCTATTCTATCCTAATGGCTGATGAGGTAGGGATACTGAAAAATGTATCATCCTATTGAATACCAATTCATATGCAGAGGGTGTAACGATTTACTGTGTTCTTGCTATTCTTGCACCATTTATTTGGTTCAAAATCGTAGCGTTGGCAAAGCTTTTGCCGAAGTCTAAATTCACGCAACATTTTATACAGCAAAACAAGATATAGAAACCAACTCGATTCGAGGCGGCTTCGTTCAAAGCCATTAGAGTAGATGACGCTTTTGTGCTTTTTCACTGAAACTGAAGTTCCAAGACACATCGTTTACCCTTCTGCTTGTGAATTTGAATTCTACCCGGATGGCTGATGAGGTAGGAATACCGTATCATCCTGTCGAATACCAATTCATATGCAGAGGGTGTAACGAATTGTGCTCGTGCACCATTGGTGTGTTTTAAAATAATAGTTACGGTTCTCTAGAAATTACGTGCGCAGAATAGTATGATATATGTTTACTACATAATATGACACTCAACTATTTGTAAAAATAAAATAAATCATTTCTTTGTGGTAATTTACAGAATTCTTCACTAAATCAGTAAGAGTAAGCTTCGGAGGAAAATCAGTTTCAAATTCCATGCTTTCTCGTTAACTTCGCGCTCGTCTCGACGATTTAGCTGTTCCTGCGAATTATAAAACCGTCGGGCGTTTTTCCATCTGTCAAAATTGTGAATAGGCCAACTGCGGCTAATGACTTTGACATTGACATATGCGTATTTACCGCGGCATGCTTTCCAACATTTATTGAAACATTGAACTTAACAAATGGATACAGGATCGGCGTTAGAACGTGATTGTTGCCTTTAGGTTAAAAACAATTCAAAAACGCCATATTATGTTGGCGTGTGCCTGTTTCTTTATTATTTTATTATTATTCTTCAATATCTATTTCAGGTTTTGGACAATAATTCTCATATTACATTTTTGAAACGAACCTATAATAGGAGACATCCACCAAGTTAATGTTTTTGACTTTGTACACTTATCGTTGTAGGCAGATCTATTAACCTACCATTATATTAGATTTTTGGACGTTGTACCACCAAGTTTCTTATATCAATTTATTTACACAGGTTCTGACACTGCATTCTTGTGGCATGTCTAATGTAAGTACCTATTATGTTTATATGTAAGTGAGGCACCATTCTTTCTTCTTTTGCCCTTTAATTCGTCCAATTTTGAACATAGGCTTTCCCCAGTTTCCTCCATTCGCTTCTGTTTAGTGCTTTCTCTTTCCAGTGTGTTCCTCCTATCTTTCTTCTAATGTCATCTCCCCATCTCATCTGGGGTCAGCTTCTTGCTCTCTTTCCTGTCCATGGTCTCCATTGTTGTATCGTGGTATTCCACCTATTGTCCGTTTGTCTCGCGTTATGACCTGCGAAGCTCCATTTTAGCCTGGCTATATGTTGTCCTGCGTCTTTAAATTTAGTTTAATTTCTTCCCAGTTGTTTTGCTTTTTTTATGTTAATTTTATCCATGTTTGCTTTGGTCAAGGTCCATGTTTGGCATGCGTATGTGAGATTTGTTAGTATGCACTGGTCAAATACTCTTGTTTTTAAGTTTTGTTGTTTCTTTTTATTCTTTAAGACCCATTTTAATTTCTCATATCCTGCCCAGGCTAATCTGACCCTTCTTTTTTCCTCCGCTGTTTGGTTTTCCTTATTTATTTTTTATGTATTCAATTTCAAAACCCGAAAAGCTGTATTAAACAGGGAAAATCTATGTCGAAACCATTCCTTGTTACAAAAGGGTTAAGGCAAGGGTGCTGCGTACCGCCAACACTATTTAAAATATACATCCAGAAAGCTCTGGAGCAATGGAGGAAAACAGTTGCTGGGATGGGAACAATGATTGAAGAAAACTGCTTAACAACTTTGTTTTATAAGCTGATGACTAAGTAATTCTGGCCAACGATGAACATGATATGGATTATGTGCTAAGAAAGTTACAGATCGAATATGAAAAATGGGGACTATGTAATGTATGAACATAGAGAAAACGGAATATTTGAGAATAGGGGGGGGGAGGAAACCGAAGATCAGGAACTAGAGTTAAGAAGTATAAGAAAATGTAAGGAATATAGATATTTAGAAAGCATAATATCAGAAGAAGGAACTACAAAAAGAGACATACAGCATAGGATACAGCAAGGCAGGAAAGCAACTCGTATTTTAAATGGTCTAACAAGGTGAATCTGGACACAAAAGTAACAATCTACAGAACAATTGTGGAACCTATTATAACTTATGGAGCAGAGTGTTGGCAACTCACAGGAAAGGAAAGAAAAAATATAGAAGTAACGGAGATAGATTACTTACGTAGAGCATACAGGGTATCTAGATTAGAACACGTACCAAATGAGGAAATAAAACGACGAACAAAGAGTGTATATTCCACGGTTGACCATATAGAAACAAAGAAATTGCTATAGTATGGTCATGTTATGAGGATGTCAGAGGAAAGATGGCCAAAAAAGCATTAAATTACACACCCATAAATAGAAGAAGAAGAGGAAGGCCTACAGAAACATGGAAGAAAGGCATAAAACAGTCTATGGCAGATAGAGCTATTAGTAGGAACCCCACTGCTTATATATATTTATTTTTTATTATCTGTCCCAAATATACAGGGTGTCCCAAAAGTAGTGGTAGTCGAATATTTCGCGAACTAAACATCGGATCGAAAAACTGAAAAATATGTGTTCAATAATTTTCAAAAATCTATCCAATGACACCAAACATAAACCCCCACTACACCCCCTGGAGGTGGGGTGGGGGGTAATTTTAAAATCTCAAATAGAAACCCCCAGTTTTTCTTGCAGATTTTAATAAGACATTTTTTTCGAACTGTGGATAGATGGCGCTATAATTGGGAAAAACGATTTATCCTGATACCATAAGTAAATTATAGAAACGGTCTAATATTTCACGAAATACACTTCCAAATGAGAAACTAAAAAACAGATTGTTAATCTTTTTCGAAAACCTATCGAATAACACCAAACATGACCCTCCAACCCACCCCCTGAATGTGGAGTGAGGGGTAACTTTAAAATCTTAAATAGCAACCCCACTTTTTATTACAGATTCGGATCCGTCATGAAAAATGAAGTAACATTTATTCGAAACATTTTTTAGAATTGTTAATAGATGGCGCCTTAATTGGAAAAATTCGATTTATTAGCGAATTATTAGCGATTATCAGAAATTTTAAAAAATGTTTCTAATAAATGTTGCTTAATTTTTTATGACGAATCCGAATCTGCAATAAAAAGTGGGGGTTGCTATTTAAGATTTTAAAGTTACCCCCACCCCACATTCAGGGGGTGGGTCGGAGGGTCATGTTTGGTGTTATTCGATAGGTTTTTAAAAATCATTAAAAATCTGTTTTTTGCTTTCTCATTTGGAAGTGTATTTCGTGAGATATTAGACCGTTTCTATAATTTACCTATGGTATCAGGATAAATCGTTATTCAGGAATATTTGCAACATCACTAAATATTTTTTAAAATATGTAGTATATCTTAACAATGTTCAACATTTAAAGGGTTTTTACCCAAAACATTTTGGTGGCTTAGGCATGCATATTATTGGCTTTTAGTAATACTGATGATGGATTTTTTTAATCCAAAAACATTCTGTGATTTAATTGACCTAACCCTTCTTTAGGGAATTTTAAATATACCTTTTACAAAGGATCTCGTATTTTTATATTACACATATTCAAAATATTCCACAACGGTCCTGTAGTACGTTACATGTAACTTAATTGCATGTGTAGAAGTGTTTATACATATCCTTACAACGTATCTCAAGGCGCATCAACGTGATTTAAAACTAAGTTGAAACAAAGTAGTAAAGCACAAATTGTCTTTATATGTTACTACCTCTTAGGCAAAAAACCAATTGTTGGTTCAAACTGCAGCTTCTTAATCTAAAACTATTTTTAATCATATTAAAATGACATTAAGTTTACATATTTACAAATTTTAACTCTGATATGTAATTTTCATTAACGCTCAATATGCGCCTAGTTAGTTTTTAATTTTGATCAGTTTTGAGCCTGAAAGTTAATTTAGTGAGTAAGAAATATGTATTTAAAAGGTAGCTTCAAAAAATGTAGTTTAAATGGTGCCTAGTCGTGGTCAGTGAAGGGAGAGCAGGGAGCCTACAAATCCGCGAATTCAAAAACTAAAAAAGCAACTTAAAGCTGCTATTATTTTCTATAACTCGGTATCTACTTAATGGATTTTGATATTTCTTTTTTTATTTTGCATGTACTTTTTGTTTAGGAGTAGATCCGGAGATAATATAAAATTTTACCAATTTGAAATTGCTTGATCGGTACTTGAACTCGGTGGATTTGAAGGATTTGTTTGACAAACACAAATCCCATTCTTCAAAATGGCATTAACTAGGTTCCTTAATTATTATAAACACATTAGCTGTGAATTGAAAAACATAGCTAACTTTGGTCCAAATTGACCTAGGCCAATTTTTTGATTCGAAAATTCGTGTTAAAATGCCAGCTTTGCAAATCTGCAAAAAGATTTTTTTCTACGGACAATATTTTTAAATTTATTCTGAATGTTTATAAATTACAAAATTTTAAAAACTTGGCATTAGGATTTTTGACTAACATAAGTAATTTTTTATTCCTTTTTAATACATATTGATAGTACGAATCTTTATTTTCACTAGGGACCCGCAAAATTGCCGAAGCTTCATTATTTTCTGACTTATGTTATTGCAAAAAATAGGTGTTTCAAATAAACTTTTACACTAATTAATGGATCGGTCTCAAAAGGGCTTTTTAAGTACCCCAATACCAACTTTGGGTAAAACACTAAAGTTCTACATTAGTTGTAGTAAGTGTTATGTATTAAGAAATAACGATTTTCACTTATTTTTCCGTTTGCGAAGCAGCCTTTTTAACTTTCAAAAATCGGCATTTTGAAGCTTTTTTTAATGTAAAAATAAAATTCTGTAATTTTATTTCAACTACTTAGCTTTTTAATAGACTGCAAAAAATCGAAAAAATCGCGTTCTTTGCATTAAATTGTTAATAATTAAAAACAACTCTAGATAGACAACTGGACAAGGACTCTAAACAGGAAACAGGTCGGCTTTCTTCCTACAGGTATACAATAACTAAAATAGTTTTCAGATACCTGGATAATCCAGTGACCTGAGAAAATCCTTATTTTCCTTGACTATTTTATATTAAAGCGCAAAATAACAATAAAAAGTTATTATTGCTTCCAAATCTCAACAAAAACATCTGCACGTGTGGTCATCCTGCAGTTTTCTTGTTTCGTTTTTTTTTTTAATAATCACCTTCCATTTGAGGATATAGCATTACCATTGAATGCGCATCTGATGAGTGGGTGTCATAGAAAACTCCTTTGCCAAATATAAAAAGTGAAATTTTATCTATTGATTGGTCGTGACCTTTATGTCTATGTTGGATACAAGTTAATTCATCTGTTGTGAATTGTCAATACAAAATTAAGTTATTCTGCAGTGTAAAAGCTGGTTTAGACGCTGCGATAAATGCTATCAATTCATCGTAACGAACGAGTTATTTCAACTTATCGTCGTGTGTAAACAGATAATTGTCGGAATTGGAGTTGGATTGCATGGTTGGCTGTCCCCGGATCAATTTCGAAGAATCGTACCGACTTGTCTGAACATGTAAACAGATTGCAGCGATTTCTTGCTACAATTTTTTTAGTTTGTGTTGTAGCCTGATCAGAGACACAGATACATTGTCTATTTTGTTAGTTTTTCAAGGCGAAATGTCAGAAGTGTAAAGGCAAACTCCTCAAGAGTTTTTGAGTGAGTTCATTGAACTGTATAAAAGTCACACGTGTTGGTGGCAGAAAAGCATACTTCGGCAGAAATAAAAAAGATGTGGCATATATTGAGCTCGTAGCATAAACTGAGCACGGACTTGGCAATAAGTAATAAACTGAAGAAGGCAACTAACGTGTATTACTCTTTAAATAAACAATTTTTGGAAAGTCAGATATAAACAACAAAACTAAACTCAGAGTATTTAACAGCATGGTAAATCCGATAATGACATATGGGGTGGAAACATGGATTGTGCAAAAGAAACATGAATCAATGATAAACGCAACCGAGATGAAATACGTGAGAAGAATAGCTGGAGTTCCGAAGATTGATAGATTCAGAAATGAAGATATAAGAAGAGAGCTGGAACAAGAACCGATAATGAGGAAGATCGAAAACAAACAATTATGCTGGTTTGGACACATACAACGAATGGAGCAAAAGAGACTTACAAAGAAGGTACATGAAGCCAAAATGGGAAACAAAAGAAAAAAAGGAAGGCCGAGGAAGACATGAATGGACCAGATACAGGATATAGGGGAAAGGCGATACATGAGTATGAGGGATATGAAGAACCTGGCCACCAATAGAATCGCTTGAAAGAAATGGATACAAGGCGGAACTCGACTTCAGACGCCCTGAAGGACACCAAGGATTATGAGAAAGAAGAAAAAGAAGAGTTCGTAAAAAATACCATGAGTTTGATCCATCGGCAGATCGAAACACGAAAAGAACTGCCTAAAGTTTGCAAATCGGAAAAATCTGGGACGAGGACGGATGACTCGACTCGACAACATGCCTCCACTCTTCTCCTTTATTGAGCAATCTCCATCCAGTTCTCCACGCCAATAGCTTTCAGGTCTCCTGCTATATTATCTCGCCTCCGGAGTCGAGAGCGTCCACGTGGTCTTCTTCCAGTTGAGACTTCTTCCGATACCAGCCTTGCTGTTCTTTGATCAGAATGTCTTCTGAGGTGTTCTGCCCAATGACTTTATTTATTTTATGATGCGTCTGAGTATAGTTTTTCCAGCTCTTTGTTAGTTCTTATCCTATATTGCCCTGCTGCTTCATCAAGCACAGGCCCAAAGACCTTACTTAGGATTTTCCTTTCCCAAACACGTAGTCTCTCTTCCTTTGCCTTTGTTATCGTCCAAGTTTCGCTTCCATTCATCACTACGGATCGTATGACTGTTTTATATAGTTGTATCTTTCTACGTCTTGTTAGTTGCTTCGATTTTATAAGGATTTAAAGGGCATATTGACATCTCTTGCCGGCATGTATCCTATTCTTTATTTTTAAAATATAAAATTTAAAGTAGTGTTTAAAATATCATAATGGAATTTAAAAAGGTAGTCTAAACATGAGGTATTAATTAATAAAAGACATAATTTCTGCTTTTCAAACCACAGCAAATTATTAACACAATTTTTGTTTTATTTCAGGTAAGGACCTTTCAGTTTCCTGTCCATTTTGGTAAGATCTATTACATTTTAAAAACTATTATTATACCCATAGCGTTTTTGAAAATAAAGTCAACTTACAAAAGGTGATTCAAAGATTTCAAAGTAAATCCAATATCTGAAAACCCTTAAACTTATATTTAGTGTTAACTATTGTAAACAATATATTTATTTGGTGTTACTAGATATAGTATGCGGTCTACCTGTCCCTATCTATTTATTTATTATAGTTTGAAAAATAAGCCAATTTTGTAGCTTGTTCCCAACTATAAAATAGTACATTGATATGACAAATATTCATTTGTAAAATTAAAATAATAATTCTTCTGATTTATGCGTTTTATTATATGCCATAATACCATAATCTTTTCTCAGAATGGTTTGTATACAATAATGAAAATCTTTACAAAGTGATGAAACGCATACATCAAAAGAAATATTCTAAAAGTAGTACAACTAATAAAACATTCTAATTCTAATATTAGTAACATTTTTGATCTGATAAAAAAGAAATAGTAAGAATCTATACAACAATTGTACCACTAACCCCGTGCTCTCAGATACTGCAGCAATAGCTAATAACTGCTAATGAATGACATTATCACACATCTAATAACTTAAAAAAAGTTGAAGCTCTCTTAGTATATGTAGTAATCAAATTGTGATACTAGGAATGTCGACAGTTTGTGTGGTATATTTACGGAAGTTGTCATCATGTCGTTATATGAACTCACTGCATCGCACTGTTTGATTATCTACATACGTTCTAATCGTTTTTGTGCAACTGACTACATTGCATGTTTACATAACATGTGTTATAAGACAGACAAAACGATTAATATCAAATAATAAGGAAAAATTGCCAAGGTAAACTATAGAAAATCGGTTCCAAATTATATAATATACACTTTTTGAGTGTTGTATTCATACTACTTATATTCCTGATATTCCTTTAATTATATCAATGATTAAGGAAGCTTTCTGTTAAAGTAAATAACTTATGTTATTATTATAAAGTAATAATTTTTTAAAATGATGAAACAGTTGCAAGTGTGAGTCCATAAATGCAATGGTTAGGTAAAGAAAATTGTCAATACTCACAATCTTATCCTATATTGTTGTTAAAAAATTGGCTACCGGTTTTGGGACTTATAGTTTATGTCCCATAGCCAAATAGAGGTCACCGTGTCCTTTTCAATTCTGATGGACAAACTCAACGGTTTCTTATGGATTTTTGGCTGCTGGTTAAGAATTTCGAGGGTGGATTTCGATCCGAGTGGTCAAAAAATTGTTATAAACAATTTAATTGTTTCTAAGGCTCTGGCTTATAAACTAAAACAGATAAAAAATGTTTCGAATAAGATTTGTTCCTTGATAAAAAACGAAGAAAAAAACGTTTACTTAACTTAAATCCAACAATTAGAACTCAAGATATTGTAAAATTAGTGCACAATGCAAATTGCAAAATAAGTAGTTTTCGAAACTTTCTCGACTGTAACTCGGCTTCTGCGCATGCAAATGAGCCTTAGGACTCATTTTAAAGGTTAATTAATAGGCTTCCAAGAAAAGTTTGTTAAATTACTTTATCTTCATTTGTTTTAAAGTTTTACCCGTTTGAAGTTATAATTTTCTTAAAAAAATTGTACATTTATTTGTTTGTAAGGGTTTCAAGCAAATTTGAGCTATAAACATTTATACTTTATTTAACCATAATGATAGAAGTACTCAAAAGAAACATTTTGAGCTTATGGAAATGTTCGTAAGTTTATTTTTGGCCAAGATATCGATATTTTGGCTACGAATTTCGTCACTTAATTGACTGTGAGCTGATCTTGCGCCTCATAGCGCGCCATTAAAATATCGATATCTTCGCCAAAAATAAACTTACGGACATTTTCATTTGCTCAAATTGTTCCTTTTGCGTTCTTCTATCATTATTGTTAATTAAAGTATAAATGTTTATAGCTCAAATTTGCTCGAAACCCTTATAAACAAATTAATGTACAATTTTTTTAAGAAAATTATAAGTAAACGTTTTTTTCTTCGTTTTTTATTAAGGAACAAATTTTATTTGAAACATTTTTTTATCTCGTCTTTTAGTTTGTGATCCAGAGCCTTATAAGTAATTAAATTGTTTATAACAATTTTTTGACCACTCGGATTGAAATCAACCCTCGAAATTCGTAATCAGCAACCAAAAATCCATAAAAAACCGTTGAGTTTGTCCATCAGAATTGAAAAGGACACGGTGACCCCTCTGGCGCCTAGACTACCATCATCTGGCCAGAATGAGAGGTCAAATTGTTGCTTAGCTGCAAACCTATTTATAACTGATATCTTTTGATTTTGTTTTAACAACAGAAAATTTAACCTCTTACTCTGGCCTGATGATGGGTCATAAATTATAGTTAAGTATAGTTCCGAAACCGGTAGCCAATTTTTTAACATCAACAAAAGGATAATATTGTGAGTATTTACCCTTTTCTTTACCTAACCATTGTAATAATTTTTCATAAAAAAAAAAGAAACATCATCTGTATCAAATATGTCACTAATAATACACACTTCTAAGAAGTCTAAATAATTTCAGATATCCCTGTTAAACTAAATACTGAGATTATCGTTAAAAATCGTATCCTAAACAAAGAGCATTTTGAGGAAACACAAACACTGATTTTGACGAATACACTTTTTTAAAAAAATATTAGCCGGCAAGTTTTTAATCATTTGATTAAATTTACTGTTTTTTCTCACACATTACATTAAACGCCGCATCCTTCCAAACAATCCACTTCGCAGCGTAGTCGCCGGCGCTAGAAAATCGCCTATTTCAGCCACTCTGTGCATCCACAGAGTAGCGCTGCAGAGTGGCCCATCTGGTTGGGCCCTACGCTTTTTTGTGGCGCGTTTTATTTCAAATTTAGAATACTATGGAAAATCTTTTAAAATAAAACTATAATTTTATTTTCCATCAAAATGAAGATAAATTATTTTTGCGCCACGTAGTACTCATAACAACTCTTTTGTAACTGGAATATTGTACGCGCCACCCATTTTTACGCCGTTTAGCGGTTTTTACTCTTGTTTTGATTATACAATAGTAACTATCTTGTAAATTGTTTTGTCCTAACAGTATTACAGTAACAAGCTTCATCATTAAACAAGTCGGTACTTATCAAAGAAAACATAATAGTTAACTTTAAAGTTGATTGTGAAGAAATGATGCAGAATTTTGGGAAATCTCGCAGATGCTGAATAATAAAGAGTATAAGTAAGTCATGCAGTGTTTTCTAACCACCAGGTAGATTGCTATCTAATACGTGGTATGAATTATTCATAAAAATTCCGAGTACTTTTGCTTTTTAATGAAACTGTCAAGGTTAGGGTTAAATGAACTCTAAACGGTTACGGTAACTGAAATATTTATAAGTGCTTTAAAACTGTGAACGATGTGAATTACATTATTTTATTGTTGGGAGATGTTCAACACCCAGAAAGGTATAACAGTTATCTTTTTTTAGATTTTTTATTGCATAATTCCGTTCTTTATTATATTTTTCAGATGGGAGAAAATTATGCACATATTTATCTGAAATAACTCATAATATTCTTTTAAATTTATATTATTTATCTGTTTTAGAACAAAATTTATTATATTATTTACGAGATGCTGTGTAGTGTAACATTCGTTTTGGATTTAATGATTCCTATCTTTTTGACTTCATCTACATACGAGGTCCACTTGATTTTTCATATTATGTTCCTATCTAAGGGCGGACCGCTGGGACAGTTACCACTAATCGACATACACCGATAGCTCTGGCATGAAATTACGTCATGCTGTTGACAGCTTGCAACGGTTGCGACTGCTCGAGCTGTCATAATATGTATGGCAGCGAATATAAAGCCGAGTACACAGGCGAGCCGAACTGTATGCGAACGCTATATTCGTATAATCTGTACACGGCAAGACGAACCGCTTACGAGCTGTTCATTCGTCACTGGTCACGAACCATGGCCAGTCGGTTTTTGAGACGAACACAAAGGATATTATATAGTTGATAAACAAATATTTATTGCTGTCTTTATTTACTTTAGAAGGTCACTATGAGATAAAATTACAGATTAAATGAATCATTTACATAAACTTCGCACACGTTGGTTCGCAGTTGGTTCGTCGCTTTCCATGAATCGTGATGAGTTTGGGACGAGTTCGCTGTAAATATATTTTCAACTAACTGTATGCGAGCAGTTCGCAAACAGTTAGGCTCACATAATATGTGTGCTTGGCTTAACGAAACAAAAGAACTAATTGGTGTTTACCTCTTAAAAATATTTTCAAGCTTAAATAAATACGAGTATAATACCTACTATAATATCTTGACTTATTACCTATTTTATTTATGATGTCCAATTAAAACCAAACAGAATTTTTTTTTAAATCAAATGAATATTTTCATCGATGTTTTTATTTATAATTATATCTTTTATCGTGCAATTAAAATATAATATACTGCTTACATTTCAACGACTTGTATGGTCAATAATAGCATTGTTAAGAAAATAATGATTGTTCTGGAAAAGTTTTAAGATAATCCTTTTGAGTCATCATTGTATACTATCTATGTAAGTTTATTTATATACTGTTTGCCTGGATTGGTATTGGTAAATACGTGACCATCTGTTGGTTGTACATAGTAGTTAAAAGTATCTTTGTTATTAATTTAATTGATTTAAGAATGAAAGTTACTGAAATCTTGAATATGTAATATGTAGGTAATCACTTTCATTATTATTTCATAGTACATACTTTGCAGTTTATATAGACTCTTAAACTAACTAGGGATTGAAAACCAAAAGAAAAAGTAGGTACTACCAGGTAGACTATTAACTTCAAGTAGTAAAAATTGTATGTTATAGAAAACACCTATTATGGTCAAGTTTTGTGTCCAGGTTTTAAAAGGATTAGAAGTAAAATGTGGCATTGAAGCAGTAACTGATACAAGCTTGTCTGTATGGCAGATAACGTTAATATTTAACTATAACGAACACAAATTTGAGTAAACTTATACACAACTGCGTAAAAACTAAAGAAAAATCTAAAATAATAAAAAAATATAGCGGAATCCGTTAATCTGTTCACGAAAAAATCAACTATGACAATGAGTAAGTATATTTATTTGACGAACTGTTAGATCTATCTCTTCATCATTATTACTTTAACGAACTAAGGTGTACAGGCATTTTTATATTGTCATATTAATTAACCCCCTTCAGTTTTCTTTGAACTCGTTAAAAAATCTCGAAGTCGTGAGTAGAACAGTTTTAGAAGTGCCTTTAAAAGGCCAAATTCCAGCCTAATCAACAAAAGAAATTCATTCTCATATTCAATAAATAATTTTTATATCTGGTAATGTGGTTTTATAGAATGTTTCTGACATGTTTATTATCTACTGATTGCTTATTTCCTTATTTAAATAATTTTCTGATTAAATGTTAATGGCGTTCCAGTATACCACAAATTGTAATAAATTTTTGTTTGTTAAGATGTGTACTGAGATATTGATTTATTTATTAATAGTGCAGTCAATGAGGATATTTGGCTCCGAATTCCATCCTACTGCATCAATTTACTTGATATATTCACAGTAAGTAGAAAATAGCTCAAGAAACAAAGTCTACCCTATATCCTATGCCGCTTTTATCTTGGGGGTGGTTCTTACCCCTTCTCGGCGGTGGAAATTTTTTTGGTTAAAATAACCACATCAGTGGCTAGAGAACCTAATTTTAACTCAAAACTGTTCTATAATTTTTTTTTAATTCAATTCTTTTTGAGTTATTTGTGGTTGAAAATTTGCCATTTTCATTGACAAATTACACCTTTTCGGACGGTTTTTTGCGCGTAGTTTAAAAATAATTATGCATCTAACGAAAAAAACTATATAAAACATTTTTGTAGCTTATGAAAAATCAAAGAGATTCATTTTTTCGTAAATCTTCTTTTTATAATACAAAAAGAGATATGGTAGGTCAAAAAAGTTTTTTTTTTGGTGCATACTCAAATTGGTGTATACAACTTAAAATAGAGAAACGATCGATTTTAGGGGTATAATGCTATTTATACCTTTTGTAGTGCTTGAAAAGACCTTTAAAACGAGCACTGTTAAATGTCGATTACATTTAAACTAAGCGAGATATTAGTGCAAAAAAAAATTGATGACTAATGCATTTTAAGAAAAAATAGGAAGTATATTATTTAATCATCCATCAGAATTTAAAGGCATTGTTTTCCTTCTACAGTGCCTTTTATTATAGTGTTATTTCTATGTTCAAAAAGTTGGACGGGTTTAAAATGAATGGTTTTTGAAAAAAATAAGATTAAATTATAGAGCGCATTTTTAAATTTTTTTAAAAATCTTCCTTTTTTTCCATGTGTACGAAATAAGGTACAGTAGTGTAAAAAGGTGTCATTTTTCAATGAAAATGGCAAATATTCAGCAACGAATAACTCTTAAAGTTTTCAAAAAAAAATATAGAACAGGTTTTGCTTAAAATTAGGTTATCTAGCCAGTCCCGTGGTTATTTTGACTAAGAAGAAGGGGTGGGAACCAGCCCTCAAGATTAAAGCTTCATTTAGCTCAAGCTAAAGAAGATTAGACCACAGAGATAATATAAGAATACTGTGAAACTGATACTATGTCCAAAAAGCAGAAGTGAGATTACTGTCGTCCTAAGAAAGAAGGCAGTATCTCCTCAAATGTAAGTTTCGAGATAATGCAGATTTTAATAAACAAGGCTGAGCCACCATGAAACTATTTATGGATTCTGGAATTGTTTAACTGCGTTGTAGTTCGTTTTCTTATCTTTCATATTATTGAATAAGTTTATTTTTTATAAGATATTTTTATAAATTTTAATGAAAATGGCGGTTACTGCTTTTACGCAAGGTTTATTATTACAACCTTGCTTAAAAGCAGTCAAGCAGTTGCTAGATTAAAAAGGAGTATCTCCATTTTTTTCTGTAGGAGATACTGCCTTTTAGGCTTGTATAAGATACTTACTGCCTTTTAACTAAGTAATGCCTAATATCAAGTTGAGTTACTGCAATTTTAATAGTCTACCAGACCCAGGAATGAAGGCTTACTGCTTTCTAACTTTGTTAGGTACAGTCGAACCCGCTTATTAGAATCCCTGTTATAGGAATATCCCGGTTTATGGAATATAAATTCGAGTTCCCGAAACGTTTCCATTTACTCCTTAATAAATTTATCCTTTTATTGGAATAGGCTCTAATTAGATAATACCGCTTATTAGCATATTTTGCAGGTCAACGAATATTTTTTTTACAATTTACTAAAAATTTAAATTATGTTTGGTATTATGGTCAGTCGTCAAGGGCCTGTAGTGCTGGATTAGATATTATTAGGGTAATAAATATTTATTACTTTGTTACGAGTACCTACCAATTCGATCTTTAGCCGAAAAATGCATGGGTCATAAAGTAATTTTTATTTGTCTACACAAAGGCACTGTTGCCTGCTATAAAATTGTTAGAAGCAGTTTATTTAGAATTCACCCAGAGAGTATTTACCTACTTGTTTGCAAGATGTGAATTAAGGCTTTGTTAAATTCATCCATTTCTTGCCGCCAATAAAAGTTCCATTCAACCAATGGATTAAGGATGACCACACGGATTAACAACGAAAAAGCTATAATTACCGATAATTTCTCAAGAAAAAATAAGTGATTTTGTTATATGCATTTTAATAAGAAAATATTTACATATCTACATATTGCATACATTTTATATTAATTACCTACTGCTACTGTATTCATTCACATACATAATATAATGTAATTTGGTATTTAACACATACATAGATAAGTAGTAATTACACTACTGTATTATTCACGTAAAAAGACCTAAAAACATTTACATATACTGATTATGTAGGTATATATATATGATATACATATTGGCATAGTATGTAAAACTACATATTGGCATAGTATGTAAAACTACACATTGGCATAGTATGTAAATAATATTATTACGTATATTCGGTACACTTATTTCGACTAGCCACCAATGATCGGTTATTAGAATATCCCGGTTTTAAGAATATTTTTGCCTGGTACAAAGGCTATTCCAGTAAGCGGGTTCGACTGTATATTAATAATTGTATAAGAACCCATATAAATGAACAAACTCGAAAATTGTAAAAATTGGAGATACTGACTTCTTGCTTAGGACGGCAGAATAGAAGACATAACATCAGAAGAAATAGAAATACAAAGAGGTGTTCGACAAGGGTGGATACTTTCACCAATATTACAATATATACAATGTACTCGGAAGACATGTTAAGGCAATGGATGGATGAACAAAACGTAGGCATTTGAATTAGGGCTATGGGTACATAATTCGCAAATATTTTACGGCTATCCCTACTTTTTCTGTCTTTACACGGCAAATTACGTGTAGTAAAATTCTCACTGGTATGGAAACTGCAGATGTAAACATTAGGTTGACAGGGACATTGTCATTTGAAAGGTAGAGATGGCTATTTCGGTTTCGTTCAGTTTTTTAATGTTCTTGGATAACCTTTACTTGTATAAACGATAGGATTATTTTTTCACTAATTATATATTCAGTGGTTACCATTATTTATATACTATACAAATAGTCGAAAAAGGAAAAAGTTGTAAATTTATTTTAATAATGTACTGTTACCATGGAAAGCTTAAATAAGGTTTGAACATGTGAAGAACTGCGTTGTATAAATGTAGTATTACTCAATTAATTTATAAATACTTTATTTTATTTCTTTATTTGCGTAAATTAAAATATGGGACGTTGTTACAAGAAATGTGTTACTGAAAAGCGAAGAAATAGAAATAAAAATAGGCGAAGAATAAAAAAATAAACAATTGTTATTTGTTAATTTTTTTCACAATTATTAAATTTTATTTAATAAAAGAATGACCCCAAAAATTAAGAATCTTCTTCTTAGTTTGTAAATTTTTCTATGACACACATTCATAAATGATGCCATATTGTAACAAAAAAATACCTACGCCAAAGACGTCCACCCACCAACTTCACTTAAACTGAAGCAAAATACTACTAAACAAGCACATACTTCAAAGGCGTAGTACATTCTTCTATGTAGGCTGGTAAATAGTAGCAAATACTACGGAGAAAAGCAAATGCTTTTTAAGTGTAGTGAAATCTTCAAAAATGTAGTACGTACTTGAAGCATTAGCATTTTTACTACATTTTATGCCATCATAGGCACTTTACTTTATAGCTAAACTCGTACCTATTTACGGTTATCGGAACAAACTCTTATAAAATAATACTTTTATTTAAACTTTAATGACTTGAAATACTTGGATTTTTCATAAATAATATATCAACAATAAATAACTTTTTATTAATTGTACGCCTTAAATCAATTATTATTTTTCAAATACACTATCAATACTATTTAATAAACAACTCTTTGATTGATTTTATTATCATCGTAAAAGCGTTAAAAAGGAGTATAGCCCAGTAAATGAACGGGAAATTCGGCGATACCGTGTAATTTTCAGGGGCAACTCCGAATTTCATGAAAATTTGGATTTAGGTTCTACCTACCCTCCACTTCAAAGTTGAAATTGAGCCGTTGGTTGTTTTTACTTGGGGAGTGACAGTCACCTCTTCTCGGGGGTGGAAAAACATACGTTCAAGATAAGACCGGAAATTTATAAATTGACTGATTTTAAGCAAGTTTTGTTCTATAGAGTTTTTTATGTAAATCAATATTTTCGAGTTATTTGCCATTAAAAATGTTGATTTTTCGACAAAAAAACTACGTTTTCAGACGGTTTTTGGCAAATAACTCTAAAATTAAATATTTTATCGAAAAAAATATTCTTAGCAAAAGTGTAGCTTATAAAAAACCTAAAAAAATGGTGTATCAGTAAAGTCTATCAATCAAATAAAAACAAAGTTGTAGCTCATGAAAAATACGTTCTTATTCGTCTAATTCCAAATCGAATATTTCAAGGTGAACTCACCGAAAAATTAAGCACTTTTCGGGAAAACCCCATTTAAACTTTTTTAAAGTGTTTATAAAAAGCTTTGTTTTAATTGTTTTGTATAAACGAAAGTTTTAGCATTAAAAATTAACGAGTTACGCTCAAAATAAAGTTGGCCCTCTTTTTTTTTGTAAAAAAATCACGAAAATCTCGCCGTGTTTAGCTCCCAAAATGAAATTAATCGCTACCGCTTTACAAACAATTTACTTACCTGTCTATTCTTTATATGATCTGTCAGTCTCACCGGTTTAAAGTGTTTATTTGTAAAAGGAATATAATTAAGAAAGCTTGAATGGGTCACTAATCACGAGTGTATGCAAATTTTGAACAGCCATATCTTAACCAATTTTTGTCTTAATGAAACTAGCATATTTATAATAGAATAACTTACATTTTTTTACTCTTTAAGATTTTTCATATCACTAATACTTTTTAAGTTATTTTGAAAAAATTAAATTTTTCAAAAATTTTAGAAAAAATTTTTTTAATATAAAACCAAATGTTCTCAGAAATAAGCACTTCAAACCAATCAAACTTACAGATCATATAAACAATACACATACAGTTAAAATAGATGGTAAAGCCAAACGATTAATTTCATTTAGGGTGCTAAATAGAGGGAGGTTTTCACGATTTCGTTTACCAAAAAAAGGGGGTCAATTTTTTTTTTCAGTGTAACTCGTTTATTTTTGATGCTGTAAACTTTTGTAAAAAACAAATAATAAGCTTTTTTTCAATACTTTAAAAATGTTAATAGGTTTTTCCGAAAAACGCTTCTTTCTTCATGTCTATTAAGCTAGAAAGACCATTTCATAAGGGAGCCATGAAACACACCCCATATTTTTTTGCTATTTTATTGCTAATTTATTACGCAAATTAAAAATTTATTGCTTCATCCCCTTCAGAGAAAGAGGTGGCCATTCCAGCTTAATATTAAGCTAGAAAGGCCAACATTCATATATCCGGAACGAAAGTAGATAGAGAGTTGCTTCCGGTGGCCTATTTTATTGCTAATTAATTGCTAATTTATTACGCAAAACAAAAATTTATTGCTTCATCCCCTTCAGAGAAACAGGTGGCCATTCCAGCTTAATATTAAGCTAGAAAGGCCAACATACATATATCCGGAACGAAAGTAGATAGAGAGTTGCTTCCAGTGGTCTATTTTATTGCTAATTAATTGCTGAAAGATTGAGTTTACAAGAATTTACAAACTCACCCCCTTCAACCCCTACCGATATCATCATTCCTCGGAATCCACAAAAAGTGAAAATAACCAGTTTAAAGAGCTAAAACCAAGTACGTATTTTTTGCTTATTCATTGCTATAGGTCTAAGCCAAAAATGAATTTTTTGCTTCCTCCCCTAACGAGCCACAATGGCTACTGCGGTTTAATACTTAAGGCTACAATACTCAACACTCCTATTTCAGGAAAGAAAGCAGATAGAGGGTCGTTTCTGGCGGCATATTTAATTTTTAATTAATTGCTGAAAGATGGGGTATACCAGAATTTACAAACTCACCCCCTCCAACCCCTACCGTTATCATCGTTCCACGGATTTCACAAAGAGTGAAAATAATCAGTTTAAAAACTTAAAACCAAGTGGGTATTTTTTTCTAATTAACAGCTGCAGGTCTACGCCAAAAACCAATTTTTTGCTTCATCCCCTAACGAGAAACAATGGCTACTGCGGTTTGATCCTTATGCTACAATACCCAACACTCCTATTTCAGGAACGAAAACAGATAGAGGGTCGTTTCCAGCGGCATATTTTATTGCTAATTAATTTCTGAAAGATATGGTATACAACAATTTGCAAACACACGCCCTCCAACCCCCACCGTTGTTCTCATTCCCCGGATTTCACAGAAAGTCAAAATTACTAGTTCAAAAACCTATGACCAAGCGGGTATTTTTTTCCTAAGCAACTGCTGCAGGTCTACACCAAAAACGATTTTATTGCTTCATCCCCTAACGAGCAACAATGTCTAATGCGGTTGAATACTACAACACTCAATTCTCCTGTTTCAGTAACGAAAACAGATAGAGCGTCGCTTCTGGCGGCCTATTTTATTATTAATTAATTGCTTATTTATTACGCAAATTACAAATTTATAGCTTCAACCCCTTCAGAGAAACAGGTGGCTTAATATTAAGCTAGAAGAGCCAACATTCATATTTCTGGAAAGAAAGTAGATAGAGAGTAGCTGTTGGCGGTATATTTTATTGCTAATTAATTGCTGAAAGATTGGGTATACCAGAATTTACAAACTCATCCCCTCCAACCCCTACCATTATCATCGCTCAACGGATTTCACAGAAAGTGAAAATTACCAGTTTAAAAATCTAAGACCAAGTGGGTATTTTTTTCCTAAGCAACTGCTGCAGGTCTACGCCAAATTTGATTTTATCGCTTCATCCCCTAACCAGTAAAAATGGCTACTGCGGTTAAATACTTAAGCTACAACACTCAATTCTCCTATTTCAGTAACGAAAGCAGATAGAGGGTCGCTCTATCTGCTTTCGGTCTTGAAATAGGAGTGTTGGGTATTGTAGCTTAAGAATTAAACCGCAGTAGCCATTGTTTCTCGTTAGGGGATGAAGCAAAAAATTGGTTTTTGGCGTAGACCTGCAGCCGTTAATTAGAAAAAAATACCCACTTGGTTTTAAGTTTTTAAACTGATTATTTTCACGCTTTGTGAAATCCGTGGAACGATGATAACGGTAGGGGTTGGAGGGGGTGAGTTTGTAAATACTGGTATAACCCATCTTTCAGCAATTAATTAAAAATTAAATATGCCGCCAGAAGCGACCCTCTATCTGCTTTCTTTCCTGAAATAGGAGTGTTGAGTATTGCAGCCTTAAGTATTAAACCGCTGCAGCCATTGTGGCTCGTTAGGGGAGGAAGCAAAACATTCATTTTTGGCTTAGACATGTAGTAATTAATGAGCAAAAAATACGTACTTGGTTTTAGCTCTTTAAACTGGTTATTTTCACTTTTTGTGGATTCCGGGGAATGATGATAACGGTAGGGGTTGAAGGGGGTGAGTTTGTAAATTCTTGTAAACTCAATCTTTCAGCAATTAATTAGCAATAAATATGCCGCCGGAAGCTACCCTATATCTACTTTCGTTCCGGAAATATGAATGTTGGCTATTCTAGCTTAATATTAAGCTGAAATGGCCACCTGTTTCTCTGAAGGGGATGAAGCAATAAATTTTTGTTTTGCTTAATAAATTAGCAATTAATTAGCAATAAAATAGGCCACCGGAAGCAACTCTCTATCTACTTTCGTTCCGAATATATGAATGTTGGC
Organism: Diabrotica virgifera virgifera; assembly: GCF_917563875.1. Lineage (NCBI taxonomy): Eukaryota > Metazoa > Arthropoda > Insecta > Coleoptera > Chrysomelidae > Diabrotica > Diabrotica virgifera. The sequence goes on along the minus strand of NC_065451.1, from coordinate 114,497,487 downwards.
CTTTCTAGCTTAATATTAAGCTGGAATGGCCACCTGTTTCTCTGAAGGGGATGAAGCAATAAATTTTTGTTTTGCGTAATAAATTAGCAATTAATTAGCAATAAAATAGGCCGCCGGAAGCAACTCTCTATCTACTTTCGTTCCGGATATATGAATGTTGGCCTTTCTAGCTTAATATTAAGCTGGAATGGCCACCGTTTCTCTGAAGGGGACGAAGCAATAAATTTTTGTTTTGCGTAATAAATTAGAAATTAATTAGCAATAAAATAGACCACCGGAAGCAACTCTCTATCTACTTTCGTTCCGGATATATGAATGTTGGCCTTTCTAGCTTAATATTAAGCTGGAATGGCCACCTGTTTCTCTGAAGGGGATGAAGCAATAATTTTTTGTTTTGCGTAATAAATTAGCAATTAATTAGCAATAAAATAGGCCGCCGGAAGCAACTCTCTATCTACTTTAGATCCGGATATATGAATGTTGGCCTTTCTAGCTTAATATTAAGCTGGAATGGCCACCTGTTTCTCTGAAGGGGATGAAGCAATAAATTTTTAATTTGCGTAATAAATTAGCAATAAAATAGCAAAAAAATATGGGGTGTGTCTCATGGCTCCCTTATGAAAAGGTCTTTCTAGCTTAATAGACATTCTTTCTTCGGTGATTTGGCGTTGAATTATTCGATTTGGAATTAGACGAATAAGAACGTATTTTTCATGAGCTACAACTTTGCTCCTACTTAATTTGTAGACTTTACTGGTACACCATTTTTTTCGTTTTTTTATAGGCTACACTTTTGCTAAAAATATTTTTTTCGATAAAATATTTACTTTTTGAGTGATTTGGGAAAAACGGTCTGACAACGTAGTTTTTTTGTCGAAAAATCAACATTTTAAATCGCGAATAACTCGAAAAGTATTGACTTACGTAAAAAACTTTATAGAACAAAAGGTGCTTAAAATAAGTCAATTTATCCATTTCCGGCCTTATTTTAAACACGCGTTTTTCATCCCCCGAGAAGGGGTAAATGCCACCCCCCAAGTAAAAGCAACCAACGGCACAAATTCAACTTTGAAGTGGAGGGTAAGTAGAACCTAAATCCAAATTTTCATGCAATTCGGAGTTGCCCCTGGAAATTACACGGGCAATTACAGCGGGTCGGACACATCTCTACTTGTCACTGTCTTGAGTCTTGTCATAACATTATATTCGAATGAGGCGTTGTATGACAAAGATAGCGAATGTTCGATTTCCACGGACATGGTCTCCATTTTTTTCGAATCCTGAAAAAACTAATATATATTTTTAAAAAAATTAAACACAAAATGAAAGACTAAATTATTATCGAGGACCGAAAGTCCCTTAGAATATATAAGAAGTTTCTTTCGAATGAGATATTTGAAATTAAAAATCACACTACATTTTCTCTAAGTTTTTCACCCCTGAACTTATTACAATAAAAATTACAGAAGTTCTCAGGGACTTTCGGCCCTCGCTAATAACGTAATCTTTCATTCTGCGTTTAAATTTTTCAAAAATACTTATTAGTTTTCTCAGGATTCGAAATGAATCCTGAGAAATGAATCCTGAAACAAGAATAAAAAACCGCTAAACTCCGTAAAAATGAGTGGCGCATACAATATTCCAGCTACAATAGAACTGATATGAATATTACGTGGCGCAAAAATGTATTTTAATGTTTTGATGGAAAATAAAATTATAGTTTTACTTTGAAAATTTTTTCCATATTTGAAGTAAAACAAAATAGTACCTTTGATTAAGCATTTTTGCAGTTTAATGCTCTTTTGTGGTGCGTTTTACTTCAAATTTAGCAAATACATGGAAAAATCTTTCAAAATAAAACTATAATTTTATATTCCATCAAAATGGAAATACGTTTTTGCGCCACGTAGTATTCATATCAGCTCTTTTGTAGCTGAAATATTGTATGCGCCACACATTTTTACGGCGTTTAGCGGTTTTTTATTCTTGTCTACATTACACAAAAATATTAAATGAAAATTTACTAAATCCCTTTATTTCACTGCTCTCCCCAAGACAAAATCTATTGAAAAATTCAAAACTATACGTCTAATAAATTCTCCTAGCGAATACGTTCTCAGCGAGCGTACTCGCATTAGATTCAGTAAATAAATCGTTTTTGTAATTTCAATTAGAAATAAAACAGGATTTCTAAGTTAAGAAATGCGTCTCTCTAAATCACTTTTTTAAGCTTTTGGAGGAGTTTTTCGCTATTACTGTACACCATATAGAGGTATGCACTCATATAAGTAGTGTTTCTCAAGGAATTGTAACGATGAATAACTGTTGCTCCCTTTTTCTTTAAAGGCGCCAAGCGACCTCGATGGGCTACTTTATGATCGGATTTTGCGGAAAATTGGTTTCTCTCGCTGTATCTGGTGTAGAATTGGTGTACCACACGGGTTTTTTTCTTTTTAAAGCTTCGAATTATGCAAACAAGTATAATTTTTGTTATCAATAAAAATCTTTTTCTCGTGTTTTAACGTTATTTTTTAATATTTAGCATTACAACTAAAGAAACTATGCATTCAAAGCCAGGGGCGTGCGGTCCATTTTCCGTAGGTAATACCGTACCAACTGATTAACTGAGATTATTTAAAAAAAATTGAACAAACACATAAGCAGGATTTTAAGTTGCATACGTAAGTAAGTAATAAGAAAAGACAAACGTATTTTACTCTATTTTTGTCATACAGTAAATAACAAAGCAACGAAGTACTCGTAAGCAGCGCTGCATGCTGCATATCTAGCTTTCGTTCCGTACGCGGATCCATATGCCATCATCGTATTTCTACGTTGGTATTCGGAGTCATGTCGGCAGATAATCTGATTTCAAATTTGCTTCTCCTCAGCCTATGTAAAAATCATCGGGGTTACACGCAGAGTGGCGAGTTCAAATTTCGGGCATATCTATAGCTTATAAGAAATTTCGTCAACTGCATACAAGGAGCTGTTTTCGTGAATTTAAACGGTATTTGACAATGACGGGCTTCGTTGACTGATTTTGTGGAATTATGAAGATTAATTTTATTTAATTATTTATATAAATATATTATAAATATGTATGTATTAGGGTTTTGGAGAATGGCAAAAATGTGAAAAGTGGGATACAGAAACCATAAATAGCCCGAGAAGATTTTTGGAGTTTTTTTAACTTTGCTTTTTTCAGAAATATTTACATTCTCAGATAATTTATTTAATGTATTGCAATGCAAGATAAACGAGATTGGTTTCTGTGTAAAAAAAATTAGCGAATTTAAAGATGTTATTAACAAAAAGAGAGAGATGACTTTAAAAAATGATGGAATAATATGATGGCAAGAAGTTTTGAGCCTAAAAGGAAACGCATACGCACTGATAATGTTGCAGATGTCCAATCGTGCTACTGCCGACTATACTATCAGATTTTAGATCAAATATGCCAACGAATGGAAAATAGGTTTAAGAATTTTGATGACCGAGACTTTCGTTCAGGTAGAAGAATTGAATTACATTATAAATAGGTGTTTTTACAATTTTTTTATAAATTGCTTCCCCTGTTTCAAATTTTACCGCACTCCCCTGTTCAAAGCCAATTATTTAGTAAAATATTGCCTACCATGACAACGCATCGGCTTACACCTTCGCCGTCGCCATGGTCAAATTGGCCGAATTGGGCTACAAACTGCCGTGTCATCCACCGTACTCTCCAGATTTAGCTCTGTACGACTTCTTTTTGTTTTTAAACATAAAAAAGTCACTCGCCGGTCAGAAATTTAAGTCAAATAAGCAGGGCCGCCGAGAGGGCGGTACAGCCGGTACATTTTACCGGGGCCCGGCGATGTAAGGGGCCCGGCGTCGATCAGACCAAAGACGTAATTTTCCCGTTTTTTTTGCTCTTCACTTTATGTCCATAATTCGTTTGATTTGGTTTAAAATTTTAACAGCAATAAATTACATGAGTCAAATACTACAGTGTACTCAGATAAAACTATGGTATGGATATGCAAATTAAAAATATATCATTGCTTCTAGAAAATTTACAAAAAATCAGAAAAATCTATGTTGAAGAATCTAAATTAGTAATTAGTTACCAGAAATTATGGAATAAATCCAGAATTTACATCAAATAAAGAAAAGCGGCGCAAAAAGCCTGCGAGATTTTTTGATGATTTGCCTGGGTCTAGTAGTGATGTGACTGATAATTTTGAGCCCGACGCAATATTTCGCTGGGAAATATTTAATATTGTTATATAATAAGCAATTTAACCAGAAGATTTAATGCGGAAAATAAAATCCATTCGCTATTTAATATTTTATGGATATTCCGAGATGAAGATGACGACAACAGAGCCTATTTTACTTCAAATCAGGAACGAGCCACTACAAAATTTTCGGGCCCCTAAATATAATTTAACAATGATAAACACTTTTTTTAATGTTTTAATTATTTAATAGAAATATAGTTAAACCAGAAATTTAAATTTGTATTAACAATAAATGAAATTTATATTTAAATAGGTCTGGATCCCGCGTATAAAAAAAAAGTTGATTAATAGCAAGCTGAAAATTTGTCAATAGCTTAAGGGTGTCTAGTCGGACAAACTTTGATATATGGGAACACTGGAACAGGGGAAGTTTTAATTGTGGAACAGGTTAAAAATTTGGAACGGTCAGACCACGAAAACGGCACATGTATTTTGTCCGACAGAACAGACTTAAACTCTTCGAACATAAATTAAACTCTCATGCAAAAATCAGACTGCTATTTATTACCAAATGGGCGTTTTAATGAGTGGAACCTGTAGAATATGTGAATATGTCAAATGACAGGAATTATGACAGGTGATAAATAGCAGTCTGATTTTTGCATGAGAGTTTAATCTCTGTTCGGAGAGTTTAAGTCTGTTCTGTCGGACAAAATGAATGTGCCGTTTTCGTGGTGTTACCGTTCCAAATTTTTAACCTGTTCCACAATTAAAACTGCCCCTGTTCCAGTGTTCCCATATGTCAAAGTTTATCCGACTAGACACCCTTAAGCTATTAACAAATTTTCAGCTTGCTATTAATCAACTTTTTTTTCATACGCAGGATCCAGACCTAAAACCATTAAACATTGTTTAATGATTATAACTTTTATTCTTATCATTTTTCATTTCCTGTTAGTAAAATGAAAGAATTTTGAAAATTAATTTTGTTATTGTAATAAATTTTTTTTGGTGGTTTTTCCGGGTCCCATTAAAATGCGAGCCCTAGGCAGGTGCCTCACGGGCCTAGTGGTAAAATAAACCCTGGACGACAATATTAAGAAAAAAATTGATATATATATATTGCGATAGTTTTATAAAGAAGACATCAGTGAAGAAATGAGAGATGAAATTTTTCATTTGAGAGTGATATACAAGGATAATATTGGTGAATCTCAACTTTCTCCAATATATTTGCTTAATAAAATTAAACATCTCAAATTTGAATCGTTATTGTGTTAAGAATATTTTGCACATTACCGGTGACAGTCGCAGATCCTTTAGTTTTCTTTTTCGCATAAAAAATGCTATGAGGTAATGAATATGAAACAGGATCGGTTAGCTGCCTTTCAACTTTGTGAATTGAAAATTATTTGGTAAAATCATGCGATTTTTGCCAAATCAGAAAACTCGAAAAGCACCTGCATTATAAATATTTTCACTCTTATAAATTGAATAAAATTTTGTATAATCAAAATTTAATAAAATTTATATGTATTTGAAATGTATCTTATTATTTATAATTTTACAGTAGAACCCCGTAAATCCGAACCCCGCGAATCCGAACTTTCGGCAAATCCGAACCAACGGAAAGTGAAAAAAATTTAAAAATTCAAGACAAAAACTTAAAAACATGTTTATTATACAGAGTAAAGCCAGAAAATTGGACAATGCAGGATTACTAGGACTTTGACATTTAAAATTTCTTTAAAATAAATATTATACTTTAATATATAGGTTTATAAAGTGTTTATAAAGGTTAAACACAAACTTACTTTGGTTCCCTCGTAGTCAACTTGAGTCCAAAAATATTGTCCACACTCTTGCGAGAACGTTTGGCTACTCAAAATCACAATGAAAGGTTTGAAATACTAGTTAAGGCTAACTTTCGGATAATCCGAACTTTTCGGGATCCGAACAGGCTGTCCCCCCAATTAGTTCGGATTTGCGGGGTTCTACTGTATTTGTATAAAAATTAAACAATTTTTTTCGCTCTTCAATTTTTGCCGGGGGCCCGCCCTTATCTTTTTACCGGGGCCCGCTCATCCCTCTCGGCGGCCCTGCAAATAAGGAGTTTATCACCGCCACGGAAGCCTAATTTGCAGACCTCGATAAAACGTATTATTCAGACGGGTTAAAGAAGGTTGATCATCGTTGAGTCAAGTGTATTGAGCTAAGAGGAGACTAGGTTCATAAATAAATCGCCACTTTTCCAAAATTTTCGTTTTCTCTTTGAAGGCTCAGTACATATCGAACCGCTCTAATACAATCAAGTTTGTTTTGCTCTTAAAGCGTTCCCTTATTAAAAAGGTAATGTGGTATTATTGGATGTTGTAAAATTATGCATTGCACTTTTTTATGTAACATAACCAAAAACTTAGGGTATTGCCTCTTACACATGTGGCGTAATTATGAGTTGTTTTATTATTTATTGACAAAACTCTTTTAAAAATTATGCTAACAACGTGTTATAGTTTAGAATACAACCCAGACCTATGTCATTTCGCCCACGTTGCTACCATTACTATAACTTATCTTGTGTTCTCGTACCATACAAGAGGATGGCTCGTGTAGTTTGCGTGTTTGCGAACACAATTTTAGCTGAAAAAGAGGCAGAATGTAAAATAAATCGAGCACGTGGGTCAAAACACAGCTAGTTATTTTCGTGTTTTTCGTTGTTTGGAAACGTCGTTCGGAAATTAAATGATAGGCGATTCAAGGGAGTACGCGTTATTTTTAAATATGAATATTAATAAATATAACGTTGGACACTACCTGTTACAAGATTTATTTCATTGACTATATAATTAACAGCCAATAATTTTCAAATTATTGGCTAGAGATCAATTCACAAAACCTTACGCTACATTGACAGTCTCGTTCTGACATCAACCGGAAAAGCGCTTAACACTTAATTCAGTTGCTACTCACTTATTCAGTTGTAATGTAAAGACTTAGGCTACGGCTCCACGGGCGAGAAATTGACGCTAGCAGTAGCAGTAAATTGAACTTAAGGTTCCGCGGAACGGAATGGGAGTAGCCGAACTGAACCGACTACGCACAAGTCCTGTAGTCGGTACAGTTCGGCTATTCCCATTCCGTTCCGCGGAACCTTAAGTTCATTTTACTGCTACTGCTAGCGTCAATTTCTCGCCCGTGGAGCCGTAGCCATACTACACTTCAAACAAGCAACCCACAGCCGTGTGTGTGTAAGATGCCAAAGGTCATTTCCATTCGGATTTTTATCCATTACTTGGAATTTTTTAATAATAATGGAATTCTGACATATTTTGTTAACATTTAAAAGGTTTTTACTTACCCATGTATTTTTGGTGGCTCAGCCCATGATTTGCCTGTAAGTGTAACCAAATTTGCTTTTTTCCTTTCAACATTCTAATTTTTAACATTTGTATTCACTAAAATGGTTATACTTATTTTAAGTATCAGCACTGATGATTATCTATGTAAATCGAAAACGTTTTGTGGTTTACATGTGGCCCTTTGAGGGTTTTTAACTAAATTTTTACTTTTTATACAGGATTTTTTAATAAATTTTTTGTGATTAATGGTATATAGCCAGCTACAGGAATTTTTTTTCCTTGTGGATTTTGGACTGTGTTATTGTCGGTACATAAAAAAGTAACGATTGCATAATATAACATAAAATCCATCACGCTGAAATTGTGGTTTGTAGTATTATCTTTCACACTTAGATGGTCCGATAAGTACTTACCCTCTCCGCACCATAGCGCCACTGTTTTGAGATGGACGTTGAGAGGTGACTCTAATTTTTTTGCAGAAATTGTTTGGAATTTACCCATATAATAATAATTGGGTTATCCTCCCACTCAAAAAAGTCCGGAACATTGTTTAAATAATCAAAATGTCAAAACATGAATGAAAAATTCGATTTTTTCTTCATTTTTTGATTATAACTTTAGAAGTATTCACTTTCTAGTAAAGTTGCACTAAAATAAAAGTTGCGTAATTAAATTTACTACAAAATAACATTGATTAAAAATTTTTAAAATTGTTACCCTTGTTGCAAAATAGCAATAATTGCGAAAAAAAAACATAAAAAAAACAAGTATTCGTATTTTACGTCTTTCAACCATTTCTGGTACACATAGGAACTTCATATTTTACGTTAAGTTAAATCTAGTTAAGATCAGTTCAATAGATTTTGCAAAATAAATTTTGCAATCCAGCTTTCGCAAAAAAAATTAATTTTTTCAAAATGTTTCAGGATTGAAAATAAAGCAAATAGCAAGTTGATTTTTTTACAAATAGAAGAATACTGTACCTTTCATTTACAATTTGCAAAATTAAACTGTTATCGGTTTATCGGTTAACTACCACGGCATCAGGAATTTTTTTAAATAAACATTAATTTTTGGTGCCACGCGCAGGACAGCGGTGTTCGATTCACAGTAGTTAATTTCCACCAAAATTTCTTCCAATATTTTTGTCTAATATATTATTGTCTTACTCTTATATTTTGTTGTATGTTCATATTTTAATTCCACAAAAATCAAACTAATTTGATTATTGTTTGTGAAAAATTGATTAAACAATGGCATATGTTTAAAAATAGCACACTTTTATTTTCTGTTAATTTATTGCAATAAACAAATTTATTTATTTATTTCGAAATGTACTAAATATTAAAATTTATCAATCATTATCAAAGGTCATTGAAATGCCCAATCAGAGCGAACGTATCCGCTGTCATGCGCGTAGCAACAAAAATTAATGTTTATTTAAAAAAATTCCTGACGCCGTGGTAGTTAACCGATTTTAATTTTGAAAATTGCAAATGAAAGGCACACTATTCTTTTATATGCAGAAAAAATTTCAACTGGCTGTCTACTTTATTTTCAGTGCTGCAACATTTTGAAAAAATGAATTTTTTTTTGCGAAAGCTGGATTGCAAAATTTATTTTGCAAAATCTATTAAACCGATCTTAATGAAATTTACAGTATTGTTTTATCTGATCATAAAATTTTTCTGGGTGAAATATGAAGGTCCTAAGTGTAGCATAAATGCGAATACTTGTTTTTTTATGGTTTTTCGAAATTATTGCTATTTTACGAAAATGTACTAATATTTTTACAGATGCGCCCTGGTCTAAATACAATATTGTAGACGGCCTATGGGCCTATGTCAAAAGATCAGCCGCATCGAACTCCTAGTTTTGTTTTGACCGCGTGTGCAAGCGGGCTTGTTTAAAGAAAAATATAAGTCGGTGATTCAGTCTTGTTTTTAGAAGGGAAATCTTGCAGCGAAATCAAAAAGCGCTTGAATTGTATAAACGGTGACTCTTCTCCTTAGACGGAAACAGTCAAAAAATTGATTGAACAAGTTTCAACGTTAAGGGAGTTCGGTCCTGGCAGGTATACTAGTTGGTGCGTATTTGTCAGCTCCAAACAAAATAGTTATTTTAGATAGTAGCTAATGAGTAAAAAATTTTTATTTTCGCATATATAAGTGTATTATAGTGCGTTCAATTATTGTACGTAAGTACTCTTTAAAATTATATAAAGCCAAGTTATTTCACTGGAATTTATTATTTATCAGAAGTCGGTTTGATACAAAAAACCCTAAACACGTTTATTCGTTATCTATAACGACATGATAAAATCACCTGTTGTAAGACAGGTCCGTATTTCAGGATTTACTTAGTTTTGAATAATAAATAAAATATGTCAAATCCGACTGCCGGGACTTCTGACTACAGGAGCGCCCAAATGGAAAACACTACTAAAACTTATTCTACTGCTTTGATTGAACAACAATTTCCAACAAAAGAACAAGCCATTGTATTCCCATCCATTGAAAACCTTAAACTTCAAGATTATCTGATTTCACTAGGAAAGTTGATCGAGCCCAAAAATATCCTATTTTCCTCAAGGCTTTCTAACAACAGAGTGTGTATGTACCTTGCAAACAAAAATGTTGTTGAAAATTTCATGAATAATTATGGAGGATCCATAGAAATTAATAACCAAAAAGTCCAAGCACGCAAACTAATCACTCCATCACAAAGGCTAATTCTGTCAAACGCTTGTCCCTCCATACCGCATGCTGTATTAATTCAAGAAATTGAAAAATTGGGCCTTCAACCCATGTCTCCCATGTCATTTCTCAAGATAAGCGCCGGTTTGCCGGAATTCAACCACATTTATAGTTTTAGACGACAAATCTTTATCACACCACCGCTTGCCCCAATACCTGAATCCATATTAATGAATTATGATAACACCAACTATAGAATTTATTTTGCACAAGATTCCTTGATCTGTTTTTCATGTAAAAGGCCAGGCCACACTGCAGCAAATTGCAAAACAATCCAAGAATCAGTTTCTGAAAATTATAACCAAAACCCCCACTCCCAATCATCTTCGCAACCCATACCTTCCGAAATACTTTCAACCAACCCCTCAAAAACTCCAACCTCACAACCAATTATCAATATAGATACAACCCAGTCCACACAAAATAGCTCAAAACGCAGTTTGGATGACATTGTTACACCTCCTCTAGCGCAAGATGATAATTCAGAAAACCAAAGTCTTGAACCATTTGTTAAACCTAATGTTGCTCCAGCTAAAAAACCAAAGAAAAGTAAGGGAAAGACTCCAACTCACGTACTCATGGAACCGACCAAGGCATTCATCTCAGAGCAAAACCCTTCATTTGTTCTTGATTTTGATCAAATATCCGATCTATTTGAAAATGTTTATGGTGCACAGGACCCAGTCAGCATCATAAAAAACTACACTAGCGAATTTGAAGCTTTAGTGAAAATGCTAACAGCAATATACCCGTATTTCAAACAAAGATCGATTAAAGCTAGATGTACAAAAATTAGAAAGAAACTATTGAAGCATTTACAGATGGCTTACTCGGATACTGAGGCATCAGAGACTGAAAGTGAGTTTTCTCAAGAATAGAGTCATGAACTTCTGTGACAATCCCAAATTTCAGTTTTATTTATTATAAATGGGCTTCTCATCAATTTTGCAGTGGAACATTAACGGTTTCTATAATAACCTTCCAATGCTCCAAATAATTCTATCCAGACACAATCCAGATATAATTTGTCTTCAGGAGACTAATTTCAAAAATGAAAACATACAAGCTTTAAAAAAATTTAAAAATTACTGCAAAAACAGAACTAACCAAGATAAAGCCAGTGGTGGAGTAGCTATCTTTGTAAAAAAGTCAATTGAAACTACAGTAGTTCCTCTCCAAACTAATCTAGAAGCAATTTGCATTAAAGTTAACTCGAGTCCAAATATCTACGTTTGTAACTTATACTTACCTTCATCAACGCAAGTAGACTCAGAAGCATTAACTGAACTCTTACAACAAATTCCCCAACCCAGGCTTATTTTGGGCGATTTTAATGCTCACAACTTTTCATGGGGCTCTTCTACTATAAATACCAGAGGAAGATTGCTGGAAGAGATATTTGAACAGTCCAACCTTTCAGTCTTAAACGACGGGCAGACCCACTAGATTTAATATACAGAACGGTGAATCTTCATGTATAGACCTTACGATATGCGAACCAGGTCTGACCCCACAGCTTACCTGGGATAGGCTGGATTTCTTGTATAACAGTGATCACTACCCAATTTTTATTCATAACAACAAAAACCAACGTGGACGGACATTTACCCCAAAATGGAATTTAAAAAAACCTAACTGGAATCTTTTTTCAAATTTAGTCGAAAGCAGTATGACCACATTTAAAAGCACCTCAAATATAGACGAGACCCTTAAGAACATTGTTACCATTATCACAGAAGCAGCAGAAAGAGCAATAGGAAAAACTTCATACATAAAACAACGCAACCCCGTCCCATGGTGGAACCATGAATGCAAAACAGCAGTCGAATCTAGCAAAAGAGCTTTTAACAAATACAAGCGCTACAAGACTTTCGAGAATAAAATTGAATATACAAAACAACGTGCAATAGCCAAGAAGACAACTAGAAATGCCAAACGCCAGTCATGGACTCAATATGTATCAACGTTAAATGCAAACACTCCCATGACTGAAGTATGGAACAAAGTCAGAAGAATATCTGGATTAAACAGCAATCAGAATATCAAAAGCCTCGAGAGAAATGGAAAGGCAGTTACTAGTAATACTGAGATTGCTAAAATCCTTGCTAACACATACAAAAACCGATCCAGTAATATTAATTATAAAAAATCTTTCATTAATTACAAACAACATGAAGAAAATAAGAAAATTAGCATTACTCCTAACACAGATGAACCGTTAAATTTGCCCATTTCTCAATTAGAGTATACGGAAGCATTATCAAATATTAAAGAAACTAGCGCTGGCCCGGACGATATTCCTAGTATTTTTATTAAACACCTTCCAGCGAGCGCTCACAAACAACTTCTAGATCTGTTTAACATTATTTGGCTTCAACACAAATTTCCTGAAAAATGGCATGAATCCATAGTAATACCTATACAAAAACCTAATAGTATTAAGACAAGTCCCGAGTCATACAGACCGATATCTTTAACATGCGCCATGTGTAAGTTACTAGAAAAGATTATTAACAATAGACTAAGATGGCACTTGGAGAGACAAGATTTGATTATTCCAGAACAAAGTGGTTTTAGAGACCAAAGGTCAACTATAGATAATATCATAGATTTGGAGAGTGACATTTCTGAAGCATTCGCACTAGGGGGTAAATGTCTAGCGGTTTTCTTTGACATATCAAGAGCTTTCGATACAGCCTGGCACGACTATATAATAAAAAAATTACATAGTTGGAACATTCAAGGTCACAGCCTATTCTTTATTAAAAATTTCCTTCAAAATAGAACTTTCAGAGTTAGGACAAATAACATAACATCAGATATAATGTATCCAGAAAATGGTATCCCTCAAGGCTCGGTTATAAGTCCTACTCTCTTCATAGTGGCAATCAATGATATCCTCAAAAACCTAAAATCGCCTGTAAAGGCACGAGTCTACGCAGATGATCTTGTAGTTTTCTGCAAAGGTAAAAATATACAAAATATATTTCGTCATACACAGAACTTTATACAAGACTTAGAAATCTGGTCACAAAAAACAGGTTTCTGTTTTTCCGCTGAAAAAACTCGCTTCATCCTGTTTTCAAAGAGAAACGTCACAAATATCCCCAACCTAAGACTATGTGATGAAAACCTAAAGCGTGCAACGTCAATTAAGTTCTTGGGCATGACATTCGAAGAAACCCTAAGCTGGAAACTTCATATAACAAATCTGATGGTATCTTGTCACAAGCGACTAAATCTTCTAAAAACTCTGGCCAATAAAGAATGGGGTGCGGATCGCCAAACACTTTTAATGTTATACAGAACATTAATCAGATCAAAATTAGATTATGGGTCTACTGTGTATTCTACAGCGGCTAAGACGCTGCTGAAAAAACTTGACAGTCTTCACAATCTCGCTTTACGTATAATATCTGGAGCTTTTCGCACAACACCAATCGAAAGTCTGTATTGTGAAGTTGGAGAACCCTCCTTAGAAGACAGAAGAGTTTATTTAAGTGTAGCATACGCCGCGAAAATCAGGTGTAACTCAAAAAACCCTACTATACAAAATTGTTTTACAGAAAAGTTCCCAAATCTCTTCATAAATAAACCAAGAACGGCCAAACCCTTCTACGCAAGAATTAGAAGCTACTTAAATCAAATAAACTATGCGTTCCCAGAATGCTTTCCTTCCAAACTGTCCTCAATTCCTCCGTGGCAAATAAAGAACCCTCAGTGCCTAACACACCTCATTTCTTTCGATAAACATTCAACAAACCCACAGTTAATCAAATCCGCCTTCAATGATATACTCCGCAATTACAAGGAGTATACACAAGTATACACCGATGCATCTAAATCAAATGAAGGCACTGGTGCTGCAGTCATAACCCCAACATCAACAAATAAATACAAACTCCCTTCAGAGTACTCTATTTACTCTGCTGAATTATACGCTCTATACCAGGCCACCCTTGCTGTCAATGCGTCCAGTAATACCAAATATATCATACTCACAGACTCTCTAAGTTCGGTACAGTCAATCCAATATGTCTACCCATCTAATCCTTTGGTCATCAAAATAAAACAAGAAGTTCATACCGCTCAACTGAATGGAAAAATTATCATATTCCTCTGGATACCATCCCATATTGTAATTCAAGGAAATGAAGAGGCAGACAACGCTGCAAAAGAAGCTGCAACTAGTGATAGTGCGGAGTGTACTGAAACATTTACGAGTGCGGATGTGAAAGCGGCGGTCAAACGTAAAGTGCGGTATATGTGGGAAGAAAAGTGGAAAGTGTCATCGGCCAAGCTACGCGAAATTAAAAAATCGATAAAACCCTGGCCAAAATTACCAACAAGTCGGAGAGACCAGGTAATATTAACGCGACTCCGATTGGGTCATACGCGATTAACTAATAGTCATGTGTTTTCCTACAAACAAGAACCAAGATGTGACAACTGTGAAGAAAAGTTAACAATCAAACATTTATTGGAGAATTGCGCAGCATTAACGCCAAAGCGCATATTGTACAATATACCAAACAAACTGAGTGACATTTTAGGCCTACAGTGCAATATGTCAAATTTAAAGAGGTTCCTAAGTGCAATTAACATTTTATACAATATATAAAAACACAAATGTAATAAAAATTATTGTTCACCACTATTGTTTCGCTAATAGCCAATTTGGCTGATGCGATTTTTGTTAATAAAAAAAAAAAAAAAAAAGTTTCAACGTGATGGCGCGTCGTTTTTGATAAGTCACTCCCAGGCGCCCCGAAAACGGCTACCACTGAGGATAACGTGAAAGAAATCACGATATCGTATTGGTCGACCGCCGAAAGGTGCGTGAGGTAGCTGAGACAGTAGGCATCTCAAGCGATCTCGTTGATCATATTCTGCATGAAATTTTGGGCATAAAAAAGCTGTCGGCGCGATGGCTGCCGATTTTTCTAACCCCAATCAATAAACGTAACCATGAGACCACTTCAGAGCAGTGTCTGATGCTATTTAAGCGTAATCCAAATTAGTTTTTACGCTGTTTCATAACCGTCGACAAAACATGGTTCCACTGGTACACACCAAAGACCAAGGAACAGTCGATACAGTGGACGTCACCCCGCAAACCTGAAAACTATCACACGGCTTTACTATGACGCATTATTGGCCCGATTTGACACCGAATTTCAGAAAAAAACAGCCCCAATTGGGAAAGAAAGAAATACTCAACCATGACAACGGTCCGGCTCACACCTCCGCCATTGCTATGGCCAAACTGGCCGAATTGGACTACAAACTGCTGTTCCATCCAACGCATTCTCCAGATTTGGGCCTGAACGACTTCTTTTTGTTTCCAAACTTGAAAAAGTCATACGCCGGGCAGAAATTTAAGTCGAATAAGGAGTTCATCACCGCCACGGAAGCCTACTTTGCAGACCTCGAGAAAGGTTATTTTTGAGATGGGTTAAACAAGGTGGAAAATCGTTGGGTCAAGTGTATCGAGCTAAAAAGAGACTAGGTTCAGAAGTAAATCGCCAATTTTTCAAAAAATTTTATTTCTTTTGAATCGTAAATACTTATTGGACCGCCCTAATAAGCATCAGAATTACTGGTATTAACTAAAATAACAAAAGCAAGTAATTTTTATAAGTAATATTGAACAATCTATGGTGAACTATCTGGATATCACTATTAAAGAAAACACAAGAATGATGAATACTCTCAGTGTAAAAGAAACTGAACTTTACGGCATTACATAAACGAGACAGTTATTTATTGCTAGTTAAATGGGACATGCAGTTGCTGACTTTCTTTTAAACAATAACTTTATTGTGTATATTGTTTAACATTAAATTGTTGCATCCTGGGAATTTATTATAAACGGAAGTAACAAACATTTGAAAGCATTTCATTCATTATCAAGACATTCTTGAAGGAAACAATTGTTTTACTTGACAGTTTTTTTCTGTACAGAAGACAATTTGTCTTAAAATTTCATATATATTGCACGCATCAGTTATGATATAATTTTTTGAAATTATCGACAACATTAATCTATTCTTTATAATAATATACATCATTCTTTAGTGGGTGTTGGTTATCTTATGAGTGATCGTCAGCTTATTACCTGTTTCCCCTGAAAAGAGATTCGACTTCTTCTTCTTCTTCTTAGCCTTATATCGTCCACGTTTGGACATAGGCCTCTCCCAACTCCTTCCATCGGTCTATCTTGAGCAACATATTTGCAATTTGTTCCGGCTACTATTTTAATATCATCAACCCACCTCATCTGTGGTCTTCCTCTCGGTCGTTTACTTTGGTAAGGTCTCCAATGTTATATTGTTGCATTTCAACGTTGGTCTTTTTGTCTAGCAGTGTGGCTTGCGAAGCTCCATTTAAGTTTGGCAACTTTTGTTGTTATGTCCTCGACTTTTGTTTTTGATCTTACCCAGTCGTTCCTCCTTTTATCTGACAGTCGTATACCTAACATTGTTCTTTCAATTGCTCTTTCTGTTGTGCCTAGTTTATTCGTATTTGCCTTGGTTAAGGTCCAGGTTTGACATCCATATGTTATGATAGGAAGGATGCCCTAGTTGAACACTTTACACTTTGCTCCTCAAGAATTACGGTATTTTGCGGTTCTTAAGTATCTAAACTAAGTGTTTCGTAAAGAATGGGCCATACCCAAGTAGCACAATAAAAACATTTTAGTTTTATCTAAGGTTTATAAAGGTTTTATTGTGGTAAATAAGAAGATAATGGTTTTAAAGTTACCTTGTAGATATACGGCCAGAACTTTAAAACTGTTAAGCATTTGTCACTAGTTTTAAAGTATCTAATAAGAGTATCAAATAAGACTAATTAATCTTAATAGATAATTTGTCTTATTGTAGTTTTAAAATGGTTTATTCTCAGTTCACTTTAAAACTAATTAGTTTTATGAAGAGCTTCCGGACTGTTTGGTTTTATTAGCTTCTAGTTTGCTACCGTTTAGTTTTATTGCAGCTTTAAAGATTCTCCAAATATGACTAATAAAACCTATTATTAAAACTACTTGATCTTAAGACTATTATGTCCGTAAAACATTAAAGTTGCTTTCTTAAAAGCAATTAGTAGGCTATATTAAAACCAAACGCTCTTAACTGAATCAATTTGGTTATCGTAAAGGCTAAACTATGCTTCCTGTTAGAAACAATAAAACTAAACTCATTCCCTTTTCTTGTATGTCCAAATTGGTCGGCCATTTGTTTTAGAGCGAAACAGTGGTGTAGTGTGTTGTAAAAAGTGGAAGTACAGTTAGTATGGAAGAAATAGGTCGCAAGTACTTAAAATATAAACAAACTGGTCATTTTAAAAGAAAAATACAACACACACACACACACCACTACGACGCTTCGATTTTAGGTCAGATTCACATTAAAACCGAGTGGCATTATTGACAGCAGCATTAAAACTAAACGGTTTTAATTTTAAGGCAACCTTGCTTTTATGTAGCAAATATGCTCTTGGAAAGGTATAAAATAAAACCATTTGATCTTAACAATTCTCTGTCGATAGACCAAATAGTTTTATTTGGATTTCGGCCATATTGCTTTCTGGAGATGCTCAAAGCCATGATAGATTACAATATAAGGCTTACATAAAAATTATAAATAAGCGACGTAAAGACATAAATTCGATTTATTTTAACATTAAAACATTAAAATTGTAGTATAAAGTTATTTTTATTTCAAATTAATATTTTTTGGATTTAAATTTTTTTAATATTTTTATTTTTTAATCGCCAAAAGTCAGCAATTTTAGGGCGCATGAGTTATTTAGACCTATTTTTGTTAACATTCTCAATAAAGTTGGGTGCGCAAGTGTTTTTCTACCTTGACAGTCCGAAATAACCAAGTAATTTTTATTATTTTATGGTTACAAATACGTATCTGCCTATCATAACACATGTAAAAATGTGTTGGCTTATACGGAGTATATGGGTTTAAAGAATCATTTAATATGGTAAATTGTCTTTGGAAGTCTCCATTTAAGAAACCTTTTTAAGTTTGCTATAAAACTGCCTGCACTTAAAGTGCCTTTTAACATGGTTTTAAAAGCACCTTCAAAGCAACTTTAAAACAAGTTGCTTAAGAAAACAAAGTTTTAAGAAGATTTTTATTTTCTGTTTTATTGACCTCTTTCAGAGTGGGCCCTATTATGCTGAAAGCGGTTTTATTGCAACCTTAAGATTTACTTAAAAACCAAATGGTTTTAATAGTAGTTGTATTCTACAGTTTTAAAGCATCCTTAAAAGACTTAGTAAACCCGTTCGGTGCTACTTGGGTAGCTTAACCTTAGATTCCTGAGCTTAAAATAGGTCGATTTAAGCTCTTACCTTAGTACGAAAGTTGATAATAACCGAAATACAGGGTGTCAAAGTTAAACTTTTATTTTATTTATTCTTGAATGTTTCCTGACAGGCATGGGAAAACAACACGAAATTCGGTAAGCGGGGGTTTTTTGAGATGAGAAATCTAAATTCGTCACCAAAAATTATGTATTACCCAGACGGAGCCACATATGTCTTTCAGCGCTCATTTAATAATGTTAAATTTTTTTATCCCCCACTCTACATACTTTTTGAATCAAAATTTTTATTCTCTTAATATTTTTACTTAAAAAGGGTATACAACATTCATCTCTCTAAACTTAACTGTTTTCGAGATAAACGCATTTTAAATCTGCTATGCAACATCATTTTTTGGCTAATATCATTGTAGGTGGACCAGATTCCATTTATTTTAAAGTACAATAATTTTTCTACTAATGGAAAAAAAACAGAAGGTCGTAGAAAAAGTACAGTATTCTACTCACATTTTATGGCTATTACTCACTCTGATGAATAACGACACTCGCCTTCTGCTCGTTTCGTAAACTTCATCATCGTGAGTAGTACCCATCATTACATACTGGTTGAATAATATACTATTACTTATTACATAATGTAATAATAAATACTTATGTATTTATAGAGTTTTCAAAGCCTTATAATTATAAAGCAATTTTTCTGAGTTTCATAGAAATAAAACTACTTAAAATATCTTCAAATTCCAAATTTTCGAGCCTATCATTCTCAATAGCCATAATTGAGAAAAATGCTAGTTTGTTTTGTGCTATTGTTGAACGGCGACAGTTTTTAATAATTTTAATTTTTGAAAATGACCGTTCGCCTGTTGCATTTGTAATCATTAGCGTAAGATAAATCTTAAAAGCTACTGACAAATTTAGAAACTTCAATTCGAATTTGTTCACATAAATAATCCAAAAATACTATGAAGCAGAAATAAATTGTTTTCGCTACAAGTCCTAAAGATGGAGTATAAAATATTTGAACTGCGTTAATCTTAAATTTCAGGTTAAATATCATTAGTCGAGGAAATGAAGCTGGAAAAATGGCAAAACCTCGCAATTTTTTCGTCCAGCATCGATTTGTACAAAAATTTGGGATCAGGCTCATTTCACCCTCTAGTTCATTTTCTATATTGAGCCGTTGTACGCTTTTGGTTTTTTAAGGGTGAAAACCACCCCTAATTGTAAAAAATTATAAAATAACATTTTGAACTTTAATATTGTCAACATTTGCTTCTTATTAGTTACATAATGATTGTTTTGTGCTTTAAGATATAATATCACAATATTTCAACCCTTAAAACCACCCTTATTGAAGCTATATAGGAAAAGTTTACTTATCCTAAAAGAATAATTTCGGCTTGCATCAATTTACATAAAAATTTGGGGTTAGGATCATCTTACCCTGTACTTCATATTCTATATCATGCTCAAGGGCGTTGATTATTTTTAGGGGTGTAAACCACCCTTATTGTCAAAAATTATATAAAAACATTGTAAACTTTAATATAGGTAAAATTTGGTTTTGACTGGTTAAATAATGATTGTTTTATGCTTTAGGATATAATATCATAATATTTCAACCCTTAAAAACCACCCTTAATAACATTACAATTTTTATAAGTAGACAATTTAATAGATCTATACAGAAAAAAAGTAGAATTAAAGAATTACAAAAACATTTATTTACACAAAAATACGAATTTACAAATATATAAAAATACACATACAAATTAGTTTTTAGTCATAAAGTATACGATCCGGCTTTGTGGTATTATATGGGTACATTCAAAATGCTCTATAAGGGGACTATTCGAATTTTGCGAAAAAAAAATAGTTTTATAAACATAGCTCCTTTAGTTTTGGCGATAAAAAATGTTTTTAATAATAGTTTTGTAGGATTTTTGACGAGTAATAAGATTTTGTAAATTAACTTCCTTAAGATCCCTTAATTTTTAATTGAGGTGGGTTTAAATGGCTCGAATAAGGGGATGTTTGCTCGTAAATAGATGTTTTAAACAGCTCTATCTCGCTAACTGTTCACTGTAATGAAAATATATGCATAATGAAATTTTAGCTATTAAAAAAGCTACAATTTAGTAGTCTATAGTTTTTTTCGTATCCAGTATTTTCGGAGATATTTTGAAGAAAATGATAAAAATGCAAATTTGCAAAAAAATTAATTTTTCTTTAAACTCCAATCTTTCTAAAATTAGGCACTTTAAGTAGATCAAACTTCTTGGGCGTATTGATAATATAAATATAAAAGGAATTACAGAAAGTCGAAGACCAATTTTTAGTTACAAGGGCAGTTAGGGTGTTGTTTTCACTGTTTTTTTCGTAGAGAAAAACATGTACCGACATTTTTTTTGATCAGAAGTTGCTCAATTTTTAAGGTAGAAACTTTTAATTTTTTTTTGAAAGATCTTATTGTATGCTTGAAAAAGCATCATGTAAGTTTTCCTGGAAAAATGCAAAGTTTTCCCGTTATTTAGCTTTGATTATTTCAAATTATGCATTTGACGAAAAAAGCTAACCTTTAACATGCCGTATCTCGGTTTGTATTGGTCGTAAAAATATTATAGAAAAACAGTTTCGTTTGCGTTACTAAGATACAATTTTGATATCTACAGTTTTTTTTATTAAATGCATATTTTTCGAGTTATTCTCAAAAAACCCTATAACAAAGTCGATTTTTCCGTCGAAAAACTGTTACTTTTAACCACGAATAACTCGAAAATTATTAGTTTTACGAAGAAAATGTAAAAAACATTTTTTTCTTGAAATTAATTTTTACATCGATTTATATGATTAAAATGTAATAAAAAATTCCCACCCCCGAGATGGGGTGGCAACTACCCCCAAGGTTTTAGCGTACAGCAGCATGATATAGAAAATGATCCTTGGACTATTTCCTACCTTCTGTGAAAATTTCAAGTAAATCCATGGTGGACGAAAAAATTGCGAGCCAAAATGCTTCATTTCCTCGACTACATCAGTATAGTTTTCATGTAGCACACACCTTTATTGGAGTATCACTCAGTTTTGAAAAAAACACACAAAACACCAAATACTGAGTTCACCGACTCGTACGTTGTCAACTGACGACTCAGCTCAATAATTAGCTTATCCAAAATTAGTGGATTCGTTTCAAACTTTAACTTTTCTCCACCCTGTAGAAAAACTTTAATGGAATTAGCATCATCAAAATGTAGTTTTCTTGCTCGCGTTTGTTCACTCTCGTCAGAATATTCAGAGTATTGTAAATCGCAGGCCTTCTGCTCGTAGTAAGCAAAATGATCTCTTTGGGATTTTAAGAACTCCAAAAGTGAATTTAGAAGTGGAACTGCAGTTTCAAGTTCAATCTCTTCTCTCTGTAATGATATACTGACAGCATTGATGATTTCTAAAATGGTAGCCCAACACTCATTCATTATGCGTTTATCTAGAAAACGGTTGAGTTTAGCGAGATGAATGCAGTATACCTTTTTTAAGTAAAAATATTAAGAGAAGAAAAGTGTTGATTCAAAAAGTATGTAGAGTGGGTAATAAAAAAAATTGCACCTATTAAATTAGCGCTGAAAGGCGTATGTGGCGCCCTCTGGGTAATACATCATTTTTGGTGGCGAATTTAGATTTTCCGTCCCAAAAAACCCCCACTTGCCAAATCTCGTGTTATTGTCCCATGCCTGTTAGGATATATTCAAGATTAAATAAAATAAAAGTTTAACTTTGACACCCTGTATTTCGGTTATTATCAACTTTCGTACTAAGGTAAGTTAGCTTAAATCGACCTATTTTAACCTCAGGAATCTAAGGTTAAGCTATGGCTCATTTTTGACCAATTACCCTGTATATCTTAGGATTTTAAGCTACCAATTTTTTTCCTCTCGCTTGATGTTTTTTCGAACATACATATTTGCTTCTTTCACTTGATGTAAGATAATCTGTACTTTTCCGGGTGTTTCAAAGCTTTAAGTATTTTAAGCACGACATCTGTTTGTTTCATGCGTTTGCACGAAAAAAAATGCGCATCAGTTTACTATTCAGATCTAGTTCTGTATCGTGCGTACATACTTTACAGATTACAAATTAGAGCGACTATCGACAAATTCAGAACTTTACAGATCTATTGGGCTTCCCTGAAGGGCTTTAGATTGTGGATCAGTAAGTCAGCTTTGAATTTGAATAAATGTCCCTTAATCAACTCTTTAGCCTGTTTTTGCCCTAGTGCGTTACTCCACCTTTTCAAAGACTGATTGATATTACTCAGATTTATTAGTGGTCATTTATCAGTTCCAATATACGTCCCTCCTACTATCGTGTTACTGAAATAAGGGACTCGCTTTCTCTAAGGGAGCTAATAGACGAGATTAGGGTACGAACATGCCGAAGATACATGGATGCAGTGGCGGCTCGTCAGAGGAGGCAAGGGAGGCTCAGCCTCCCCATAATTTTTTTACACACTCTACACTGTTTTGTTTATCATGAATCGCAAAAACAACAATCACTCTCACTATTATACAACGTGTGAATTCCATATTATCACTAATTATCCATACGTACGGAGCATTAGCATTAGAACGCATGATCGCGTCTCAGTTTTATTACATATTATTGTAGGCAGGACCCTGGGTTATCCCGAGATGCAAACACGGAGCCGAGAAGCCCAGCAGTCTCCGTTTCTAATGCTCCGTGCAGCGCAGCAGACGTTTAAGGAGACCCGGTCTCCTAACAGTGGCATCTACGGTGCCATCACACGCTGCCCGGAGATATACCAAGGGAGGCAGAGTAGCTTCTCGGCTCCGTTGCGTGGTTGCGTGCGTCTCGGGACAACGAATTTTAGGGCTCTGACTAAAAATGATGAAAAATCTAAAAGTGCGAATTTTGTTATGAAATTTGGTATGTGGGGTTATAATATTTGGAACATATATATATATATATATATATATATATATATATATATATATATATATATATATATATATATATATATATATATATATATATATATATATATATCAATCGGTTTTAAAACGTCTTGCGACGTTGTCCGATGCCTAATTTCCATGACACTATATCATCCCATTGGCCCTCTCTAAGATCTCTTGCGCTCATCGCCTTCGTTATTCCCTCTCTCCAAGATTTCTTGGGTCTTCCTCTCTTTCTGCGGTTTGGTGGTACCCATTGCATAATTATTTTAGGGAGTCTTAAGTTATCCATTCTCTGGACGTGTCCGTACCATATCAGCTGTTTTCTTTCTATGTCTGTTGTTAGAGAGCCGTCAACCCCCATAGGCTGTCTTATCTCATCATTACGTATTCTCTCTCTACGTGACACTCCTACTGATCTTCTAAAAGCGTCCATTTCTACTGCCTCCAGTTTTCTTCTGTTGTTTCCGGTTATCCGCCAAGTTTCTGCTCCGTACAATAGACTGCTTTTAATAAGAGATTCGTAGATATTGTGTTTTCTTCTTTTTCCTATTTCATGACTCCATAGTACGCTGTTTAGACAACCTATTGTTTTTCTGGATTGTGTTATTCTTCTCTTTATTTCTTTATCATCTTTCCCCGTTGTGTCAAAAACGATTCCTAGATATGTGTAATTGTCGCAGGGCATGATGATTTCATTATTTTCTAATGTGATGTTCGATAGTTCGGTACCTATTGGCAGGTATTTTGTTTTTTCTGTATTAATTTCTAATCCCCACTTTCTATATTCTTCTTGTAATTTCCTTGCCATGTACTCTAGATCATCTTTATCGTTTGCTATAACAACCTGGTCATCAGCAAACTGCAATGTATATAAGCAAATCTCTCCAAGGTCTACGCCCGTGCCTCTGCATTTTCGTTTCCACTCTTTCAATGCTTTTGCAACATATATTTTAAATAAGGTCGGTGATACACAACACCCCTGACGTAGACCTTTATTAACCAGGAAGCTTTGCGATAATCTGTTTCCAGTTTTTATTTGTGATGTTGACCCTTCATACAAATTTCTTAAGGCTTTTATTAAGGTGACACTAATATTCGTCTGTCGTAACACGTTCCAGAGTTTGTTTACAGGAACTGTATCGTACGCCTTCTGCAAGTCAATAAACATGAGGTGGGTTTCTTGATTTGTGCTTAATTTTTTTTCTATTAGTTGTTTGAGGCAGAAGATATTATCAGTACAGCTTCTTCCTGTTCGAAAACCGGATTGTTCTTCTTCCTCTTGGTCTTTGTACTCCTTCTCAATGCGGTCTCTAATTATTCGTCCATACAAACGGCTGAATGTACTAGTCACTGATATCCCTCTATAGTTTTCACATTTAAGCTTATCTCCTTTCTTATGGATCGACGAAATATAAGCAATTTTCCACTCGTCTGGTACGGGAGAACCATTTATAAATTGATTTATGCACCAAGTGACGGTTTCAAACAATTTTTGTGATCCACATTTTATTAGTTCGGCTGGGATATCCCCTGGTCCTGGAGACCTACCGTTTTTCAGTTCTTTTATAGCTTTTCTAATTTCTGTCACTTGTATTGTTATATCTTCTCCTTCAATGTTAACCTCTGTTGGTGAATGAGTTAAGTATTCGTCCCTATTTTCTGTCAGTAGTTCCCCATAGTACTTTTCCCATTTTTGTGTGGATATTAATTGAATGTTTGTGCTCTTCCTTTCGTTAGTTCTTATTTTATTTAGGAATTTCCATGTTTCTGTACATTTTCTGCCTCCCAGGTAGGTATTAATTTCCTGGCACTTCTTATCCCACATTTCTCTTTTTGCTTTTACTGTTGTTCTTCTTGTTATTCTTTTGAGTTTCAGGTATTCATCTCTATCTTTTTGTTGGAACTACTCTATACTATCTCTATCTATTTGGAACAACTTGCTCAAATAACTTTTTCCGATATCCCTAACTCAAAGCAAAATATCGGTAATTTATCGTGTTTTTGAATTCGCAGTAGGCCGCGTTTAGAATTAAAAAAATTCAGTTGAGTATCTTGAAACATTTGAAGCTTCATTATGTATGGACTGCAAAACTTCAAATCTGTATTTATTTTGATATGCATAGGTATCTATTTACAAATAGATGGAACTGTTAACAACTAAACGACACAAACTTTGGTATTAAACTTGTACAATTAGGATAAATAAAATTGTTAAAAAATGTAAAATTAGGCAAATTATATTATGAAATGTAAATAAAAAATGGTCAAAAAATGAGGCCTTAAATTACATTTTTTTGGCGCATTTTTTTGCTAATGCAAATTTGTCTAGATATTTTACAGTTAGGTATAGCCTCCCCTATTGTAAATATCACGAGCCGCCACTGCATGGATGAGCGCGGTGTAGGTAGCGATCGCGGTCGAGGTTTACATCGATGACGGGCAGAACATACCGAAGATACCTTCCTTTCAGTGTTCTTTGTGGTTTCCATATAACCAAAACTTGTCGCAACCTGATTACAACAAGAAATGAATAATTAATACACCAGCCGTATCTCCAGCGAATGTCACGTGGTATAAAAACCACAAATAAACTTTAATTTACCACGCGATCAGCAGCTCGATCGCGATGTAAAACAAACTATTTTGTTTTGGCATCGGCATCGCTGTAAACCGCGATGATAGATCACGAGGGTGACACATCCTTGGTATGGGCGATCTCATAAAAAAATGAAGGTTTGTTTTGACATCGATGTAACGACTGCGATCGCGACCTACACCGCGCACATCCATGTATCTTCCGGTATGTTCGTACCCTTAGTCTTGCGAGAGGCACGCATCGGACTCCATGCCGTGAACAGAACAGAAGATAAACCAACTATAGATGTAAAACACAACCAATGCATTTTAATGTGAGGTCATAGACGAGCGTAGCATGCGTTACGATTCTCGTATTACCTGACATAGAAATGCATTGATTGATTCAATTTATTGTGTATGCGATCGTCTGTTAGCACCCTCAAAGGGATCCTGTATAAACCATGAATAAACTATAAGTTATTGCGAGGCAATGCGCCGAAACCTAACAACCTTTATTGAATCTACCGAAAAGAAAAATTGGAAAGGACAAAGGGCGTAAGAGCTTCGTGAAGAATTCAGATAGTGTTATATAGCAAAAAGTAATACTAAAAACAGAGAATCCGTAATTGCTAAACGAGACATGAAAGAGCTTCACTAATGGAGGTTAGCGATCACATTTTACATTAACTCTCTGTTTCTTGCAATGTGTATCAGAGCTTGTATGTCGTTAATCCCTGTGCATTACCTTATGTTTCGGAGCCAGGACATTTTCTTGCGTCCTATTCCTCTCTTGCATTCATGAAAGAACATACGAGTAATATTATTATAATGTCACATAAAATAGATTATAATTGTACCACAATTGGTATGAAAATGTCTATTAAAAGCCTTTTCAGATAAATCGCGTGTGTCAATTTACTCGGTCAACTTTTGATGTTCTCTATAAACACCGATTAACAAAACTACTATCCAAAAAAAGATCCTAATGAAAGTTAAAATCCGAATAACATCGGCCATACACTATAATCCGTTACTTCTGATGAATACAAGGCCACAAGAAATTTGCCAGTTCCTTTAATGGAATTCTGGCCAACACTTCGATTATCTATTACATCTAGATAGCGATCTGTGATTACTTTATAGGCGCACACCGACGAATCGACGATTGAACTCTTGCTTTCGATATGGTACATTTCTCGTAACGGTTATTTTGTAACGGCGATTTCAACACGGACTTATTTGTTATTAAATCAAGCGCACGAACAAATTCTATGTAAATTACGAAAATGAGCAAAGACAATTGTTTAAGCATTCTATAAAGTAATGTTTAATTTTCCCTATTAATGCAGACTAATGTAGGTACACTTCTCCAAGAAATTAACGCAAATTTTCTAAATATGTTATTCTTTATCTACCTTATTCTTTAAAAATGTTGCTGGACAAGTAAATTGTCATTGTATATCGGGTGTACCAATCAAACTGTGCTTTTCTCAAAGTTCGCAACAGCCTGTGGAATAAATAGTATTCTAGCATTTATAAAATACTGAAATTAGAACCTAACTATACCCTCAAGTTTTCTTAACATTTTGTTTGTTGATTCATTTTCCTATATTGGATAATCAAAAAGTTAGGTACTTTAACAACTAACCATGTTTTTCATCAATATATCCTCATTTTTTGCTTAGTTTAATAAACAACATAAATAGGCTATGAGAAAGTAACAATTTGATAAAAATGTCAAATTGTTATGTATCAAAAAGTATCTGGTTTGTTGTGAAAATTAGTAGATCAATTTTCTTTGTTAGCTAATAAAGTAATTTATAGAATCGCTTAGAAAATAAGAATTACAGGTCTACTTTATTAAAGTTTTTCGGATCAATATTAATTTTCATTCTAAAATGAACTGTAGTCGATTTAAATATTCTTCTACTCTCATGTACGAGTATCTGACTAATATATTAGAAGGAAATATGTGACAGAAATGTAGCAACACTGTTTCAAACTCAAACCTACTCATTCACTACTACTGCATCTCACTTGTATTCAAACAATTCAGTATTATCTTTGTTCCACACACTGAATAACGTTTAGGGTAGCTAAAAGTTTGCTGAACCTATATAATCTTGTATTAAAATGTTCACCGGTAGTAGAGATCATACGAATTCTGTCTACTTATTGGTTATTGCGAAGAAAGTTAAGTTTCCTTTTCTTTTGTGTCGTATCTGTGGTTACTGATTCCGTCCAATAACTAAAATTCTTGTATTTCTTCTTGACACCCATGTTGGCATTGACTGTTTATTTTAAATTTGAATCATTTTG
The DNA here is from genome assembly GCF_917563875.1 of Diabrotica virgifera virgifera. Taxonomy (NCBI): domain Eukaryota; kingdom Metazoa; phylum Arthropoda; class Insecta; order Coleoptera; family Chrysomelidae; genus Diabrotica; species Diabrotica virgifera. The sequence goes on along the minus strand of NC_065451.1, from coordinate 114,468,934 downwards.
TAATTTCTGTATTAAAGGAAAAATTTGCAACTGATTTCAACATTGTGACATTAAAAATTAATGTTCCAAAACAATTAATACGTCAATTATTGTATTTTAGTAAAAGGTGAAATCAAAAAAGGATTTTAATTACATTCCCATTAAATAAACAACAGATCCACAATTATTTTTTATTTCCCACGTATTATAAACCGATTTCGATTTGTCGGAACAAAACGCGTTAATTGTCCGGCCGTGCCCATGCCGATATTGTACCAGCTCCCAATTACGATTTTTCTTTATAATAAACTTCCGGTAAAAGTTCATATCATGTCTGTCTTCTCTTCTCATCCATTTTATAAATATACTAACGGTGAATATGTGTAAAATAATGTTCATTACCTGTAATAGTTTATAAAAACACTTCTTGGTTTTTTTAGACCCTGTGAATTTACCTTAACTCATAATATCCTAATAAACTGCGAGGCATAAAGTTATAGACGAGGCTCTAACGTCGTCTCCGTTATGTAAATTATTCCGATCCGTATTTTTTGCACAAACTTACTCAAAAAGAGGTCCTTATAACAAATCCACAGGGTGTGGGAGGTGCTGCGGTCGGAAAATTGTTTGAACAATTTTTTAAACAAATTTAAAAAATCAATATTTTCACCTCGGACAAAGCTTTTTTTTAGATTATTTTGGACATTCTGCGTAAAAAGGTCTAAAATTGATAGTTGTCGAGTTATATGCGATTTAAAATTTGAAAAACGCGAAAATGACCATTATCAAGACTTAATTTAATAACTCGGCTAAAAATTATTATTATTATGAAAGTCCGAAAGTGACTAAATCAAAGTTTAAAGCCCCCCCTACAAGATCCTGAAGAAATTTTTGTGAATATTTTATTACTAAGCTAATATTTTTAATAATTAACAGTTAGCGCTATGCGCGTATTAGGCGGCCGTCAATGGTGAGTGCGAAAGAGATGCACCATTCCGGCAGTCCAATGGTGAATCTTACTCGCACTCACATTGACGGCCGCCTCAATACGCTTTTAGCGCTCATTGATAATAAGTAAAAACAACAGCTTAGTAATAACACACGGCTGACACAAATTTCTTCAGGCTCATGTAGGCTTCATTCAGGCTTTAAAATTTTATTTGGCCAGTTTCTGACTTTTATAATAATTATTTTTAACCGAGTTATTAGGTAAGCCTTGAAAATGGTTATATTCGCATTTTTCAACTTCTAAATCGTATATAAACTCGACAACAGTCAATTTAAAAAAAAAATCACAAGAGACCTTTTTTGCTCAGAATGACTCAAAGAATCTAAAAAAAATTGTGCGAAGTGAAAAAAAAATGATCTTTTGAATTTGTTTAAAAAAATTGTTTAAACAATTTTCGGACCGCGGCACCTTACGGCACCCTGTGGATTTGTTATAGGGACCTCTTTTTGAGTAAGTTTGTGCAAAAAAATCGAATCGGAATAATTTACCTAACGGGGACGACGATACAGCCTGGTATATGCTCTTTTTAAAGTTGATTTTTTTTTCGTGAACAGATTAACGGATTCCGCTAATTTTAATGTATTAGATTTTTCTTTAGTATTTACATAGTTGTTCAAAGGTTTACTCAAACTTCTTTTTTGTACTTATACCGGGGGAAAGAAAAGAAATGTTTTTCTTGTGAAAGTTTGAGACACCCTGTACGGAGGACCAGGCACAAATTTTATGCGAGTATACATCGAAAGCGTATTGTAATTTTATGTTTTGTGAACATTTTGTTTTTGAAACTTTAAAAACAAAAAGGCACATAACGTAAACAGTTCTTATCGACACCTATAAGAGTTATTTGTGGACCAGGTAAGCGGTATGTACATACAGTAGGGTGCATCGAAAAAGGCGAAAAAAATTTTTTTTTGCGATGGAACAGTAATACCTCACAAAAGTTGCCCAATCAACTGTTAAGTATTTTGGTAAAATTTTTTTGAAATTGGAAAATATCTTCTGCCCCCCCCCCCAAGACAATTAAAAATTTTAACAGACGAAACAAATTTTTATTTTGGAACGAAAATATAATAGCTGACAAAAGTTGCCTAATACACCATTTAGTATATTAGTAAAATTGCGTTGAAATAAAAAAATATTTTCTGTCCCCCACGGCAACTAAAAATTAGAAAAAATACATTAATATGCAAATTTCTTTTGTAAGGGAAATGTAATAGCTTATAGAAATTGAATAAATAAATTCGGTTTAAATTGAAAAAATTTTCTGGTTTCACAAGGCAATTAAATAACAAAAATAGCCCAATTTATCCGTCTCCCTGACGTCACTCACGTTTTTAATACTAAAATAAATATAAAGGAAAGTACAAAATTAGTTATATAAATATTACAAAAAAATATGGTAAAAGCATTCTATTCGAAGATGTCTTCCAATTTAGCATTAAAGTGAGGCATAGTTTTTCTGGAATCAATTCGAGTTTTTATAAATCCATTCCTCGAATACGCTCCACAAACTGCTAGATAAGCTTGTGTCAGAAGCTTGACACATCGTTCTACACATTGTTTATGGCAGTGATATTTCTCATTCTCAATGTTAAACGGGTCTAAGTTAGGATTCTTAATAAAATCTCGCAGATTGTCACTCGAAAATCTAGAGAATATAGGTGGTTCTGTAAGGTGATATTCTTGTTAGTTAATTAACTCAAAGTAGTCTAATCAAAATTTTTATAGGAGAAAGCTTGAAGACCCAAACGTTTTTTGATTTGGTCACTGGCAAACTTCTTTTGATGTCCAATAAGTAGATCATTTGAATGTCGCAGACATACAAACCACTGAAACGGTTTTATAAGATGTTCTTCTAACAGCCGTATTACATCACCATTAACGCCAGTATTTACGACTGTTTCGTTACATGCAACAGCTGGATTTGATACATCCTGATAGGTATACCAGTCAGCGGATACCCATATCCGAAATATTTGCACCCTGGCTCATGCACAAGTGTTATGTGTTCTTCCGCGATAGATTGACCATAGAACTTGGTACTGTTTTTTACTTGAGCTAAAGTTTTGTCTTTGCGTCGGTAACTTTCTTCTTTTACCGTTGTTCTCTTTGATGATATTTGTTTTTGTTTTCCCTTTCAATCGGGCGTATCACCATTTTTCTGGGACCTCTTTGATTTAATAGAAATTCGCGGTCATCCAGAGGCACTTTTTGAGATTTCCTACAAAGACAATTAATCAGAGTGTCACATTTGCATGCTGCAAGTTTTACTTTTGTTCTTAAAGCATTGAATTTTATTTTTGTAAAATTTACTCTTTTGCATGTTCTTAAATGGTTTCATAAGTTTCATATACTTAAATATGAATACTATACTTGTATGTTAAATTTTTGAAATAAAGCCTTTTCCATATTTCCTCCAATTTAATTGCAGCCTGTTCGGCAATACCAGAAAATTCTGGCACTTTCTTGATGAGTTTTTTATCCTCAATCAACCAGAAAACTTCATCACTTGTTTATATTTTGGTAAAATATTTTCAGGTATATTTGGTGGTACCAAATATATTTTGTGGACCGCCCCAAAAATAAGGCATTCCACAGCACATCTTGATTTTATACCCCAAGGTCCTGGTTTATCTATTTTAAAAATCTTTAATTTACAAACAATAATAATAACAAAGTAACGCACCGCACCAAACATAAGCGAAAATTACACGCACGGACTCACAAAGCGGGAAATTTCAAAGGGGTTGGGGAGACTGAAAAAACAAATAAAATTTTAAATATCGTTTAAACTTGCAATTGACAACATTTTATGCTTTCTTTAATTGATCTTAGATCGAGTTAGCACATATTTTATTTAAAAATAAAATAAATTGAAATTTCCGTAAAAATCAGATATTTAATAAAATTCAAGGTCGTTGAGGGGGGGGGGCAGAAGATTCTTTTAGAAAAAAAATTAAAATTACTAGTATGCTAAAAAATAACACTAGCAACTTTTTCACGCTATTACATATAACATTTCCAACTTTTATTTTTTCGATGCACCCTAATGTACAGCATTTTTACCCGAATATTTCTTTGGTGGCTCAGCTAGCATCCAATCTGTAAGTACATACAACCAACTTGTTTGAACCTTAGTCAAGATTTAAATATCAACTTTACATTCATTAAAACGGTTATACTTACTTTTAGGTCTAACACTAATGATGATTTTTTATAAAATCGAAAACGTCTTTTTGTGATGTAGCCCTTAAAGGGATTTTTAATAAAAATTTTATACCTTTTACAAAGGATTTTTTTTCCAATATAGAGTATAATGCTGCTGCATTTTCGGATTGCAAAGAAACTGAAAATGTTTATACATTATTAATATCATTATTTATACAGAGTGGTCAAAAAATAATTTTTTAATTAAATTAATTGACGCAAAAAGAGAATGTATGTAATTTATTTAACTCAAGATACATTGTACTGCTGTCAGAAAATGTAAAAAAATGTTTACTTCACAAATAAACATTTATTTTCGCTTAAATTAAATCACAAGCAGCCTCCCACCTACCTCTTGGTACTTTGAACATTTAATTTAAGCGAAAAGCAATGTTTATTTGCCAAATAAACATTTTTTTCTACTTTCTGACAGTAATAGTATATAACGTATTTTGATTTAAATAAATTACATACATTCTTCTTTTTGTGTCAATTAATTTAATTCAAAAATTATTTTTTTGGCCATGCTGTATAAATAATGATATTAATGTCTATATGACTGAATAGAGAATTGAACACTGTTTCAAATAATGAGCTACCACACGGCCCCTATTCCCATTTACAAAAAGCATCGATTACGTTATCACGCTCAGATGGATGCCAAATATCGAGGTGGACTACTTTCTTTGGCCCACACTGTATAACACTTGATACGACTAGAAAATACATATTGTATAATTTATTTGCCATATCCAGAATATTCAGAATTTGAAGATACTTCATAACAGCATATCCAGAGATATGAAGTTGTAAAAATCTTGTTCATTAATCGCCAGTGGATAGTAAATTAATCACCTTTTCGATAACGTAGAGCTTAGCGTTAAATTGAAAAAGTTTGGACCATGTTTGAGTTTAATTCTATACGTTTGGGAAACTAATTGAAATAAAAGCACATTCGTATTCACATGTACTCAAAATGAAAATCTCAATTTTAAAGCGTGAAATAGAAAACGAGAAAAACCATATGCGCACCATACATCATACCTATACGTCATTGGCGAAAATTCTATCGAATCGTATTTGGAACTAATATATAAAGTGTAATGGCGTCTGCTATTGAATATTGTATCTACCTATTCCGTATTCCGACTAGCGTCCCGTTAATGAAATTAAATTTTTTTGCAACTGACCATCGTCATTCTTGATTATTACTGAATCATCTTCAAAAAGTAATCTAAGGTATCTGTAAAAGTAATCTAATAATTTAGTCGTCTTAGTCAAGACGGGTTTAAAGATACAAAGTCGATACCCTGGATGTTTCCTTGCCATGGTGTCGACTACCTGCATAATATTTATTTCTTCAGTAAATTTCTTTTACTAATTTCCCTCCACAAATACCATCTATTAGCGACTAGCGAAGCTTTTAGAAACTATTCTTTTCACTGTACTATTACTCCATTAAAATGCTACATTTTTTAAGCCGTACCTTGCATTTGTTAGAGGAGTCAATTTTATTTCTTTAATGTGTAGGGGGATCAGTAGAAGCTTAAGTTTAAGTTTTTGGGGTCGCCACCCTTGTCCCCCGGCCGCCATCTTGGAAATGGTGTGCAAAGGGGTTTCGCGCTATATCTCGTAAACTACCAACCCCACGGAAAATCTAATTAAACATAAAATGTAGCAAATTAAATTTTATACAATTTTATTTCTATTACTTTTTATCGACAAGTGATCAACAAAAAAGATATAAACAAAAATATGTAAAAAGTTTTTTCCACCTACCTCTACCGAAAGTATACTTTTCCGGGCCTGATTGTAGGGAGCAAAGTTGTACTTTTCCTCCCTAGGGAGGAAAATATTTTTCCTCCCTAGGGAGGAAAAGTAAAAGTGACGTCATGGTATTTCATTCATGAAATATAACTTATTGACGCCCTGTATAATATCTATTTTCTATTACGAAGTATCTATACATTTTAACGTTTATTTATAAAACATCCTGTATTTTGCAGAATGGTAAAAAACAGTAAATTGTTATTTTGATTTAACAATGTTTACATTAATAATTTGACTTATATTTGACAGTTGACAGTTATATTGTACCTACTTGTTGTTTTAGTTCTAATAAATTTTGTTGGTTAGTTACATAAATAAATTAAGTAAAAATAAAAAAAATGACTTGTTATT